>NC_042997.1:42619331-42649331 GCF_006345805.1 Octopus sinensis
AGGCGGCACTGGCATTGACCCACGCATGGATAGTGCATATTGCATGCCACTAGCATAGGAGCCAGTCAGGCAGTACTGGCATTGGCCGACGCTAAATGATGATGATGATGATATATATATAATAGTGTACATTTAAACACAACAGGCAGTTTTTACATGCTAGAAGAAGTAGTCAAAATGACCAAAATGACATTTAAGAACAATCTTCAAAAGGAATGAAAAATAAAAACTTTTACCTTGTTATTTTAATCCGGTTTCAAAATTTTTTTAGCAAATAAAATAATTTGCTAGGCGAAATTTCTCATCAGTGACCACACCATAACACTAACATATAATTAAGAGACAAATAACACGTGTCTCATCATTATACATTAATATTTTTCAAATTCACAGCACAAGTGCAGTTTCAGTATATATATATATATATATATATATCATCATCATCATTTAACGATATATATATATATATAGATATATATATATACACTCACATATATACATATATATATGAATAAATGAAAGAATGGAGTCGAACAAAGATGTTAACAAAATTCCTTTACTCTCGACATATGTTTCGAATTTTCCATGCTGACGATAAACATAGGATAATTCATTCACCTATTTATATATATATATATATATATATATATATATATATACACCAGCCAAAGAAAATATGGACACATACTAACAATATTCTTAACAATTAAACCTGGAAAAGTAGAGGACAAGAAAAAACTCGTTAAAATTAGAACTTAAAGTATTGCTACCAAAATTAAAATTAAAAAGTATCTCTTAGTTACTTTTTCAAATTTTTTAAAATTCAATTAATTTCACTTTTCCTTTTTATTTTAATTTTATTTTTTGTACTAAATGAATTAATAAAAAAAAATTTAATTTTAATTTTAGCAGCAATATTTTAAGCTCTAAGTTTAAAGAGTTTTTTCTTGTCCAGGTTTAATTATTAAGAATATTGTTAGTATGCATCTGCATTTTTCATTGGCTAGTCCAGTGTCTTTACTGGCATTGCAGTAATAGTAAAATTTTAATTAAAAATATATAAAATTACCACTTTTTGCAGTCATTTTAAAAAATTTTATCAAACAATCTTGTTATTAAAATAATTTATTCAAAAATGGACTTTAAAAAGCTATACTACAAAAATTTGAGCAAACATTTTAAAATTTTTTATAAAAGATAGTTTAGACTAATAAAATTTTCTACGAATATATGTTATATCATGTAGATTCCGAATATACTAATATTTTTTTTTGGGGGGGAGTGTTTTAGGAGGGGTTGGGGTGAGGAATTTCGGAAAATTCACCGGAGTTCACTTCAATTCATCTTAACTTTCAAGAAAATGGATATTTTTTAATGAAAGTCGTCCATATTTCCTTTTCCTTTTCTCCGTTTTGTGCTTTTGTGCATCCATAGATTTCTAATACACACACACACACACACCACACACACACACACCACACACACACCACACACACACACACACACATGTAATAAAAAAAGTTCAAACGGGGAATTATTCCATTCAATGTTTATTATAGAGATTATGCAACGAATTATACTTTACACTTGTATATTTAACTGTGCGTGTATATTCCTGATTTTGGCTTCTGGTGTCTTCTGCCTTTCTATTAGAAACGTTTACTTGGGAATTTACTTAAAGTGAAAAAGAAAAATCGTATGCAACAGATCTCTGAGATCATGGGCCAGGACGTCGGAGGGGTCCCCAGCATCAGTGTCGGCGACCACAGCTTGCAGGTGGTGAACGAGTTCACTTACCTGGGATCGACGGTCTCCAGCAGCCTGTCCCTCGAGCCGGAGCTGAACAGACGGATTGGGAAGGCTGCTGCTACCATGGCTAAGCTCTCCAGGAGAGTGTGGGAAAACAACATGCTCACAATAACCACCAAGATCGCAGTGTACCGAGCCTGCGTGCTGAGCACCCTACTCTACGGCAGCGAGAGCTGGACAACATACACCCGGCAGGAATGCCGCCTCAGCGGCTTCCACATGCGGTGTCTTCCACGGATCCTGGCATCTCCTGTCGAAGGACCTAGTACCAAACGGAGTCATCCTGGAACAGACTAATATGCCAAGCATGTATGCCCTCCTCGTGCGGAGACGACTGCGCTGGCTCGGACACGTCTGCCGCATGCAGGACGGTCGCATGCCTAAAGACATCCTGTACAGCGAACTCACCACGGGATCTCGACCCAAGGGACGTCCACAGCTACGATACAGGGATGTGTGCAAGCGCGACCTGAGGACTGCCAACATCTGTGTGGACACGTGGGAGGAACAGCTGCTGACCGCTCTGCCTGGCGTCGGACGGTGAGGAAAGGCGTTCCATGGCTGAGGAGAGAGAGCACAGCTGTGGTTGGACAGGCGGGACAGGAGGAGGACAACTGCAGCAACACCCCACACGTACCCATCGATGTTCGTGTGCAGCAACTGTACCAAGGACTGCCACTCTAGAATTGGACTGTGCAGTCACAGCAGACGCTGCACATCATCAAAGTAGGCCCCACCCTTGGCGCAACCCATTGTCTATCAAGACAGACGGGGAATAAGAATAAGAAATGCAACAGATATGAGTCTTAATAACATATTTCTGTGTACCAGACCTTTAGCTGTTATTTTTAGCATAACGAGTCTTCTGGTGAGGGCTTCATTTGCCTGTTTGTTGCTTCAGTAGAAATCTACGGATGCACAAACGCAAAAAAAAAAAAACGGAGAAAATGAAACAAATATGGACGACTTGTTCCGAAACACACCCGACTGGAGAACAGTTCTCAAAAATAACCCTCAATTGTTTTCCCCTAAAATTCCTATGTTCTCAGCATCTACATAGTCCGAGGTATATTTGTAGAGGTATTCATAAAAAAAAATATCCATTTTCTTGAATTGAAGTGGACTCTGGTGAATTTTCCGAAATTCCCCACCCAACCCTTCCTAAAACACTTTCTCCCCCCCCCCCCTCAATTTTGTATATTCGGAATCTACATGATATAACACATATTCGTAGAAAATTAGATGAAAAAGTATCCCTTTTTCTGAAAGTTATGATCATCTAAATTCGGTGAGAGAGGTGAGGACAGAAATCTGTAGTCATGCTTGAGTAGTGTCCCTTTAATATCACACAAAAATTGATAAAAATTTGAGAATTAAAATTAAATATCTTTTTTTCTACTTCATTAAATTTTCCGAAACCTTTACCAATATATTCCTTTAACATTTCTCTTTCATATTAATATCAATATGATAATTCTTAATCAAAATTAAAAGAATGGTATGGATTCAAAGTGTCGATGTAAGGCGTTACTACCCGTCAGTCAACCAGTTTGGTCCATACATTTTTTCCTCTTAACTTTTGTTCTGCTGCTGCACCAGTTTTTAAGTATTTTAAGATTTTAAGCATTTAAGTATTAATGTAACTTATCACTAGTCAAACTTAATTCAAAAAACTAAATTTGATTTCGATTAAAACTGAATTAGTGAGACTGCTTGGAAGATGCCATCTGTGACAAAAAGAGCAACGTTAAGAATATTATTTGACTTCTACCGTAGTTGAATGATGATGATGATCATCATCATCATCGTTTAACGTCCGTTCTCCATGCTAGCATGGGTTTGACGGTTCGATCGAGGATCTTGGAAGCCAGAAGGCTGCACCAGGCTCCAGTCTTATCTGGCAATGTTTCTACAGCTGGATGCCCTTCCTAACGCCAACCACTCCGTGAGTGTAGTGGGTGCTTTTTACGTGCCACCCGCACAGGTGCCAGGCGAGGCTGGCAACGGCCACGGTCGGATTGGTGTAATTTACGTGCTAAATCATAGACTCATCGTAAACGCGCGCTAATACCCAGACGGGCTCGATATGAATCACGACTATAAGATACCCGGTTTTGGTTAAACTGCACCGCAAACTGTGGGAGTAGTTAGGAATCTAAATCGTAGGAGACAGACACACAACCTCACTTTTATATATAAAGATTTCCTCTATTTACATAATATTGAGGTCTCTTTCTTTCTTTTGTTATCTTACTGTTTTTACCAATATACATATATATATATATATATATAATATATATATATATAATATATATATAGTTACAGAGATGTACTTGCATAGCAAGTGACTTGATCTGAGATCGTGTGCTGGAATGAAAACAGTTGCAGCGTTGAAGGTGTTTATAAGCCATTTAAGAAACACACAAAAACCGTTAGATTCACTTCAACATTTAAATTTAATTTGTCAAAATATTTTCGTCGCTTTGAGACCGCGACCTGTTAGCACGATATTTTTGTCAGTGAACAGGTCGCGGTCTCAAAGCGAGGAAAATATTTTGGCAAATTAAATTTAAATGTTGAAGTGAATCTAACGGTTTTTGTGTGTTTCTTAAATGGCTTACAAACACCTTCCACGCTGCAATATATATATACACACATATATATATATGTATGTATGTATGTGTGTATATGTGTATGCATGTATGTGTGTGTGTGCGTGTCTGTGCTTGTGATTGTCCTCCACCACTGCTTGACAACGAATGTTGGTTTGTTTACATCCCTGTCACCTAGTGGTTTGACAAAGGAAACAGATAGAATAAGTACAATGCTTACAAAAATAAAACTGGAGTTGATTCATTAAACTACAATTCTTCAAGGCATTGCCCCAGCATGGCCACAGACCAATGGCTGGAAAAAGCAGAAGAATAAAAGAATACATTCTCTGCTTTGGTCTTATGTTCAAGGCATGAGAAAGCTTGAGTTTACATGAGAAGGCCTAACAGACCTGGTAGAAACAGCAGCCAAATCTCCCTCAAATCACACCTTACTGTCTTATGTATGTATATATATATGAGCCAATGAGGGGGACCTCTACATGGTAGCTAGACCTGGTAGAAATAGCAGCCAAATTTCCCCCAAATCACACCTTACTGTCTTATCTATGTATATATGTATGTATGAGCCTATGAGGGAGACCCCTACATGGCAGAAATAGCAGCCAAATCTCCCTCAAATCACACCTTACTGTCTTATGTATGTATATATATATATATACAAGCCACTACGGTTATTTAATGTAAAGTCTTCCTCAAATCACTCTCTTGCTATTTACTCTCTTCCAAGAACATTTTCACTCACTCTTATCTCTTAGCTTCCCATACATTTTACTCATGTATCTATCAGCGTCATAGACAGAAACAAATATTACATCGCCATCGCATTCTATTGTCTACCTGTCAACACACACACAGTGAATTAGTTTCATTTTATTTGTTGCACACTGTGTGTGTGCGTTTGCGTGTGGTGTAAACCACATTAAGAAAAGCATTTGACATACACACCAGAATGTGAGTTTTCTCTAAATTTTGCTTAATTGGGGTTGAAATTTTAAAAGCCGGACCTGGCAAAACCCGATGCATTCTACTCTTAAAAATGCTAGGTAAATTGTAATTGAAGAAATCCTATATTGTAGATTTCTATAACTGACAAAGGGAGGCAGATAAAATCTGCCTTTTATAATAAGAGATATATATATATGTAGTTATATAAGAAGGCGGCGAGCTGGCAGAAACGTTAGCATGCCGGGCAAAATACTTAGCGGTATTTCGTCTGCCATTACGTTCTGAGTTCAAATTCCACCGAGGTCGACTTTGCCTTTCTTCCTTTCGGGGTCGATTAAATAAGTACCAGTTACGCACTGGGGTCGATGTAATCGACTTAATCCGTTTGTCTGTCCTTGTTTGTCCCCTCTATGTTTAGCCTCTTGTGGGTAATAAAGAAATATATATATGTATATATAAATGTATATATATGTATATGTGTGTATTTATATATTATACTAGCAGTATCGCCCGGCGTTGCTCGGGTTTGTTAGGGAATTAACTATATAAGCATTTTTAGAGAGTTATAGCAAAAAAATGCATTAAAAATGGAATAAAAAGTGATGGTAATTTTTTTTTTAAATCGTTGACTCAGTGTCTTCAAGCCATGAAGTCGTTGTTCTAAAAGAACGCTGGTCTCCTTTACAACGCTTTACGACGTTGATTTCTTTACACTCCCTTCCCCACAGATTCACGAGGGAGAAGCAAACAGGTGCAGATGTGAGCGTGGACGCCAACTCCGCCGCCATCGACACACGAAAAATTATGCATTAAAATGGAATAAAAAATGATGTTAAATTATTTTTAAAATCGTAGACTCATCGTAGACGCACGGGCTCGATATGAATCACGACTATAAGATACCCGAATTTGGTTAAACTGCACCGCAAAATGTGGGAGTAGTTAGGAATCTAAATCGAAGGGGACAGACACTCACACAACTACAGTTTTATATATAGATATATATATATATATATATATCATCATCATCATCATCATCGTTTAACGTCCGTTCTCCATGCTAGCACAGGTTGGACGGTTCAACTGGGGTCTGGGAAGCCAGGAGGCTGCACGAGGCTCCAGTCTGATCTTGCAGTGTTTCTACAGCTGGATGCTCTTCCTAACGCCAACCACTCCGAGAGTGTAGTTGGTACTTTTTATGTGCCAGGCGAGGCTGGCAACGGCCACGATCGGATTGGTGCATTTTACGTGCCACCAGCACAGAAGCCAGTCAAGGCGGCGCTGGCATCGAGGCGGCGCTGGCATCGAGGTGGTGCTGGCATCGAGGCGGCGCTGGCATCGAGGCGAAGCTGGCATCAAGGTAGCGCTGGCATCGAGGCGGCGCTGGCATCGAGGTGGGGCTGGCATCGAGGCGGTGCTGGCATCCAGGCGGTGCTGGCATCGAGGCGGTGCTGGCATCGAGGCGGCACTGGCATCCAGGCGACGCTGGCATCGAGGTGGGGCTGGCATCGAGGCAGCGCTGGCATCGAGGTGGGGCTGGCATCGAGGCGGTGCTGGCATCCAGGCGACGCTGGCATCGAGGTGGGGCTGGCATCCAGGCGGTGCTGGCATCGAGGCGGTGCTGGCATCCAGGCGACGCTGGCATCGAGGTGGGGCTGGCATCGAGGCGGTGCTGGCATCCAGGCGACGCTGGCATTGAGGTGGCGCTGGCATCGAGGTGGTGGTGGCATCGTATATACATAAAGATGCAGCATAGAATTTTGTCAGTGAACAGGTCACGGTCTCAAAGCAACAAAAATATTATTTTGACAAATTAAATTTAAATGTTGAAGTGAATCTAACAGTTTTTGTGTGTTTCTTAAATGGTTTATAAACACCTTCCATGCTGCAATTGTTTTTATTCTTGCATATATATATATATATATATATATATATATTAATATTGAAAAACAACCTTTTTCAAATATATATATGTATGTATATATGTTTGTATGTATATATACATACATATATAAGTAAGTTATTTCATTATGTTGGTTTCAAATTTTGGCACGAGGCCAGAGGGTAAGTCAACTACATCAACTCTGGTCTTAACAGATATTTATTTTATCAACTTGAAAGGATGAAAGACAATTCTACTAGCTGGTCGCCTGAAGTTATTCCATTATATTGAACATTGGAAGGTGGCGAGTTGGCAGAAACATTACCATGCCAGGTGAAATGCTTAGCGGTATTTCGTCTGTCTTTATGCTCAGAGTTCAAATTCCGCCAAGGTCAACTTTGCCTTTCCTCCTTTCGGGGTTGATAAATTAATCACCAGTTGTGTACTGGGATCGATCTAATTGATTGCCCCCACTCCGTCCCCCAAAATTTCAGGCCTTGTGCCTAGAGTATAAAATATTATACTGAGTGTTGGGCCTGATGGAGGCAAAATAAACGAGTTCCTTTCAAGCATTGGGCTTCCTGGAGGCAAAGTGGTCAAGCTCCTGAGCCACATGGAGGCAAAGTAGCTGAGTTCCTTTCGAGTGTTGGGCCTCACAGAGGCAAGGTTACTGAGTTTCTTTCGAATGGGCCTCACAGAAGCAAGATGGCTGGGTTTCTTTCAAGAATTGGGCCTCATGGGGCCAATGTGGCCAATGGGGCTGAGCTTGTTTTGAGTGTTGGGCTTCACAGAGACAATGACCAAGACCTTTGGCATTATGTCATGCTTCAGAAGAGCCATCAAGCCAAGTAAAATCACGGTCATTCATGACAGATACTGGTGTGACACAAATGGCACCTGTGCCAAGGGGCATGTAAAAGCACCCGTTACACTCTCAGAGTGGTTGGCATTCGGAAGGGCATCCAGCCATAGAAAGCCATGCCAAATCAGACTAATCCTGGCACAGCCTTGCAGCGTGCCAGCTCAGTCTAACCATCCAACCCCATGCCAGCATGGACAACTAATGCTAAATGATGATGATGATGATGATGATATATGTATGTGTGTATGTGTGTATGTTTGTGTCTCCTACCAATGACTGTGTGGTAGTTGTCAATGGGTGTCACTGTCATATAAGCAGGATCAGTCTTTTTTCGCTATTCTCCAAAAACATGTCCAGACATGGGGAAATATTACCTTGCTTGGAAACGGGAGGGTTGGCAACAGGAAGAGCATCTGGCTGTTGAAAATTGGCCTCAATCAACTCTACAAACCTGGATATGCAAATGTTAAAACAATGAGGATTACTGTGATGATGATATATAATATATATCCTTTGTTGCCAGCCTCGCCTGGCCCCCGTGCCGGTGGCACATAAAAGCACCATCCGTTCGTGTCCGTTGCCAGCCTCGCCTGGCCCCCGTGCCGGTGGCACGTAAAAACACCATCCGTTCGTGGCCATTTGCCAGCTCCGTCTGGCACCTGTGCGGGTGGCACGTAAAAAGCACCCACTACACTCACGGAGTGGTTGGTGTTAGGAAGGGCATCCAGCCGTAGAAACACTGCCAGATCAGACTGGGCCTGATGCGGCCTTCTGGCTTCACAGACCCCAGTTGAACCGTCCAACCCATGCTAGCATGGAAAGCGGACGCTAAATGATGATGATGATGATGATAACTTTGTTTCTCTCTCTAACTCTCTCTTCGTGTGTATCATCATCATCATCATCATCATCATCATCATCATTTGACATTTGGATGGTTTGACAAGGATCTGATGTGTCCAGAGACTGCCTCATGCTTCAGTGTTCTGTTTTGGCATGGTTTCTACGGCTGGATGCCTTTCGTAATGTCAGCCACTTTACAGTGTGTACTGGGTGTTCTATTTCATACCACCAGCACTTTTGAGGTCACTATGTAGCTCACAAGTCTACAAAACCTGAGGTGGGGATCCGTCCTTATGTTAGATGGGAGTTAAGGTACAAAGGAAGAGCTTGAGGTAGAAGAGGCCCTTGTTGTAGAGGAGCTACATGGTACTCACACTTAGGGGAGAGAGCGAGAACAAATTGGTGGAATCTCCAAAGAGATAAACTGTGGTGATGAGGTGGTCCAGGTGGCACCTCAAGGTATGAGATGAGTAGTTGTGAGTTGGGACCGAGAAGCTGGGAGTTTGTGTGGGTGGGGATTTGTAGGAGTATGAGGAGGTGGAGAGCTAGGGAAAATGGGAGAGGAGGAGGAGGTAGGCAACATTTTTAAAGATTGGGAAGGAATGAAGGCTGGGAGGTGCACATGTTGGGGAAGGTAGATGGATGCTGGCAGCAGGATTGTAATGATGATAGAGTTGAGAGTGGGAGGAGAAAGATTATCTGTTTGGATAGGCTGAAGGAGCGGTGGAGAGAGAGAGAGAGAGAGAGAGAGAGAGAGGGAGGGAGGCACAGTGCATAAAAATAGTTAATTTGGGGGTTAGAGTGGGTGTGGGGGCTGGGACTAAAGTAACATGGATGTAGAGAACAATATTCATGGATAGCTAACAAGTGAAATGGTTTTGGACAACAAGAAAAGTGATATTAGGAAGGGTGGGAGAGATGTGGGTGGGGTACATGGCTCATTGGCTGGAGCATCAGACTCCCAATCATGAGGTAGTATGTTCAATTCCTGGACCGGGCTGCGTGTTATGTTTTTGAGCAAGATACTTTATTTCACGTTGCTCCAGTTCACTCAGCTGTAGAAATGAGTTACTATGTCACTGGTGCCAAGCTGTATCGGCCCCTTTGCCTTTCCCTTGGATAACATCGGTGGCATGGAGAGGGGAGGATGGAATGCATGGATAACTTGTGTCTAGGAGGGTAACTTTCTAGGTGCAATCCCATCGTCATTTATGACCAAAGAGGGTCTTTACCCTTTAAATGAGATTTATAAAACTTATTAGTCTTTGGTTGACATGACTTCTTGATTCTTTTGTCCATTTCTCCTCCATTTCTACTCCACCCAGCCTTTCATTCACCCTGTTTTAAAATAAATTCATTTCCCCTATCTTAAAATATAATAGCACCTAGGTAACAGGTAACATCAGTGGAGCAGATTTAAACAACAGCAGAAACTTGAAATAGATCAGCATCATATCCAGAAGAACAACTAACATCAATTTAATACCATGAGACCAGAACTAAGTTCTGGTCTAGTATAAGTTCTTCAGGTGTTTGAAGACATTTACAAAGTAAGAAAACAGCACAGCTCCCATGACTTCAGGAAACATTTTTTCACGCTGAGAGTTGCTGAAGCATGGAACAAACTGCCGGCATCAGTTGTTAGTTGTCGGAGCACTGCAACCTTCAAAACTTCCATGCTTCCTGAGATTTGCCAACACTACACTTGATTTTCTCCCCTTCATACACACACAAGCATGTATCTGACTCATACATTGTTCGCTTTCCAGACATTTCTACATTACTGCATGTACTTTATACACACTTTCTGACAAGTTGTGGTGCACCTGAGCACTGTATACAATAATTTCATTATATTATATTATATATACTTGTTTATATCAGGTAGAGAAGATTCACCATCAATAATGACAGAAGAACTGTAATTTTAAATTAAGTAATCCCTTTTAGCTCGTGGGTTGTGTCTCTTGCCCTTTTAATACAAATTTTGCTTCTCGTGATTTGCATATAAAATGATGGAAATGATACCAAAAACAAGCTTTTGATTAATAGCAACATTTTATTCTTCAGCTAAATAAAATTATACAACGAACCAAATTAATTGATCACAAAGAAATGTGGACTGTAGAAGATCATTCATAGATGGCTTTTCAAGCTCAGTCAAACTTGGTTAAACATGCTTCAACAGGAATGAAAATAATAGTGTGACATGGCTTCCTGAAAGCAAACTCTCCTCTTTGATAAAATGAGAAACTTCATGCTATTTATTAACAAAAAATGGCTCACACCAACATTTAGAATTTGCCATGTTTGGTGGACTATTGCACAACACGTTTGGATGTACATTCCATATCTCATGTAAAACCAGACCATTCCAAATGCCTGACTTGACAATAATAATAATAATAATGAAATTATTGTATACAGTGCTCAGGTGCACCACAACTTGTCAGAAAGTGCATATAAAGTACATGCAGTAATGTAGAAATGTCTGGAAAGCGAACAATGTATGAGTCAGATACATGCTTGCATGTGTATGGAGGGGAGAAAATCAGGTGTAGTGTTGGCGAATCTCAGAAAGCATGGAAGTTTTGAAGGATGCAGTGCTCCGACAACTAACAACTGATACCGGCAGTTTGTTCCATGCTTCAGCAACTCTCAGCGTGAAAAAATGTTTCCTGAAGTCATGGGAGCTGTGCTGTTTTCTTACTTTGTAAATATGTCCACGGGTGTTAGATGGGTGGAGTTTGAAAAGGTGCTCAGAGTTATTGTTTGTAAGATGGTTAATAATTTTATGGGTGTCTGCCAAGTCAGCTGCCAGACGTCGGAGTTTCAATGTGTCCATGCCCAGGGAAGTAAGGCGTTCAATGTATCTCAGCATCTATGATTGGTCATATGACCAATCATTAGAGACTTAGGCATGGAACCATTTTCAGAGGACTTAAGTCTAAACATGCAATTATAAAATTACTCTCCCTACTTACTTTTAAACTATAAAATGTGGAACCATTTGTCACTGGCCTGCCAATGTAAATACCATTGGCTGTATTCACTACACATACAGCATTTCACAACTGCAGGCAATGAGGTGTATTAAATGTTTAAAGGATATTACCTTCAGTATCTTCATGTTCACAGGTTTGTTGTTTCATTATTTATTTTCACACTTGAATATGATACTCTCCAGCTTTCACTTTGATTTTTTATTATATCAAATTTCTGACATAACACATGAGTAAATGTGGTAACTATTTGGAAGTGGATGTGTGATTTGCTATATCACACATTAGATAAACATTCTCACAAAATTATAAAAACCAGAAACAATTCACTACATGCTATTCACAAAAATTTGTTTCTTTTATATCTATTCCAGTTTTTGAACAGTATCAGAAAGACCGCACCAAATTTGTCCAAACTATAGCTGAGTTGGCATCACGTCCGCAACACATAGAGACATTACAAAATGCTGGTATTATGTCACTACTGCGGCCACTCCTTTTGGATATTGTACCAACTGTCCAGCACACTGCTGCTCTAGCTCTAGGTAGACTTGCCAACTACAGTGAAGAACTGGCTGAAGCTGTGGTGAAAGGGGACATATTGCCTCAACTTGTTTATTCTTTGGCTGAACAAAATGTAAGGCCCACCTCTTTATCTAGCTTTTGTATTGTCCTCATTACCAATCATTCATCATAGTCATCACCACCGCAACCATATTTTTCATCATTCTCATTATCTACTATCATTCACCACTAGCAGCACTACCACCAAAACCACCACCACCACCATACATTTTTTCCTTTAACTTTTGTTCTACTGCACCAGATATTAAATATTTTACGTCTAAATGTAGCTTATCACTAGTCAAAATAATTCACAAAAACTAAATTTGATTTTGATTAAAACTGAATTAGTGAGATTGTTTGGAAGACACCAACTGCAACAAAAAAGCTACATTAAGAGTATTATTCAACTGCTACCATAGCTGAAATGATAGTCGAATGATATGTATATATATATAATAATAATATGAGGGAATATTATTCCAAACTTACAGGGAAAAATTCAATTTAGAAATACTAAATCAAATTTCACAAAATATAATATACATATAAATTAGAAAAACCCACCTTTTATCAATTCAAAATGAAAAATTAAATTACACCATCTAGAAAATTACGTATAATAGAAATATTAAATATAAAAAATATACCAATGATTAAGTAATGTGCAAAATAATAAATAAAACGTATGTATTTGGTAGAATAACGACACGTGTTTCGTGGCTATATTTAAGAAATGATTATAATAAAAATATTAGCAGTAGTAGTAAAATCGCTTCAATATAAATATAGCCACTCATCAGGTTAAAAATAACTACAATAATAAAATAATTAATTAATAAATATACATAAATAATCTTTTAAAATATAAATATATTCTTTAAAATAGAAATCTCTCTCTCTCTGTATATATATAAACATATAAAACACTCATATTTATTTGTTATTCTTTGACAGAGATTCTATAAAAAGTCTGCAGCATTTGTCCTTCGAGCTGTTGCTAAACATTCTCCAAGTCTAGCTAAGGCTGTAGTAAACAGTGGTGCCCTTGAATCTCTGGCTGTTTGTTTAGAAGAGTTTGACCCTGAAGTTAAAGAGTCTGCTGCCTGGGCATTTGGATATATTGCTGCACACAACGCAGGTAAATTTATTCACACCTATTTCACCACATGCATCTAATAGTCAAACCTGGTCAATTAAATTCTTGTATTTTGTAGTTTTGATTTTTTAATTTTTATTTCAGATCTGTTATATTTATATTTTAATGAATGAACTATGATGTATATTAGAATAAAAACTTGCTGAAGTAGAAGATAACATAAATAACCTAACTAAGCACTTCTTATTTCTCTTGCCTCAGTTCTGATTCCACTAGAGTTGGGTGACTTAAAGCTATGCAGTATAAAATATGCTCCTTTAGTCTGAAAGAGTTTTCTATAGGCTAATGTTTCATGAAGCTCTAGCTTCATTGTATTAAATGGATGAGAAAAAACTAGCCATTGGATGTTCGGTCATAGACAGTAACCATGGTGCATCTAGTAACTTTTCCAAACTTAGGAAACATAGAATTAACCATGAGCTCAGAAACAGCTTGATTTTCATCTTCTAGGATCAAAGTAAATTTAGAGTAGGAATTTTTTTCTCTTACTTGGTTTGAAAGAAAAGGGCCATGTTCATAATGTTCACCGGTCGTCTGGGACTGGGAAGATTAATGTTATCAAAGTTCTGGTTATCCTGTTGCAAGTCATTGACTGCAAGAAAGGCATGAACAGAAAGGGAATTTCAGTGAACAAAGGTTCTGGGGAGGAAGAACTGGGTGTAGTAGTTAGTGTGGGACTTGATGGGGGCTGACGACAAAATGAGAAACAGAAGAAAAGGAGGCGAGTAAGCGTAGAGCACCTGAGTAAAGGTGGACTGAAACTAGCTTGCTCTGAGAAGAGGCCATTGTAGTAATAGTGGAAAAGGTAGAAAGTGAGAGACAGAATGTCTGTGTTAAAGATTGGAGTCTGTCTGTGGGTGACTTCATGCGGTTAGCAGGAATAGGATTTTTCTTTTATTTGTTTATGGTCTAAAAAAGGTATGGGGAAACTGCAACCTGTAGGACTTTCAGAATGGGATGCCTGACTAAAACAAATTACCTTGAAAATACTTTTAGTAGTGTGGTCCACATGATGATGAGTTATGTCTCATGCAGCCAGCTTCTTGGAAAATGTTGCCCATGCCTGGTCTACAATGTGTGTAACACCAGCAGTAGCAGCAGCAGCAGCAGTACTATCCCAGATGTGGGAGCAGCATTGCATTGTGGGAGTTTTGTAAAAGGCCGGTAGTTGTCGAAAAGCTGAAATATTTTCTGGTTCTGAAGGGAAGGATCAGTCTTTGAGATGCAGTCTTAAAGTAGGTGCATTTGCCATGAGAAATCATCATTTGGAGCAGTTGTTTGGAGATCTCTGGATGCAAGCTACTCATGTTTAACCCTTTAGAATTTAAACCATCCATATCCAGCCAAAATATTGTAGCTGCTCTATGTTCAAACTGTCCAGATCCAGACTCTCACACCTACTTGGCAGTGTCATTCTAGAAGTAAACAATCACATCATTGATATCTCAGATAATTCACGAATAAATTCAAAGCAATATGAATAAATAAGTAATACATTTCACCGAGAAACCTGAATAGTAAAGGATTAACCCTTTAGTGTTTAAACCGGCCATATCCGGCCCAAATAATCTACCTGTTTTCTGTTAAAACTGCCCAGATTTGATATCTCACACCAACCTATAATGTCAATCTAAAAACAGGTGATAACATCATGGAAATCTTAAAGCCACGAAATAATGCATGATTAGCTTTAAAACAATATGGATGAATAAGTATTATATTTGATAGAATAATCTGAATGCTAAAGGGTTAAGGTAGGGTAAGACAGGTAATGAGATCAATTCAAAATTCAACTGATTATTCCCACCAACAACTGATCAGATCTGAAGTATGTTTTGGCTTAAAGAAAGAAGTTTAGTTTTAGAAATATCTATGAGGTTTAGTAGGATGTTGTTTATGTGTACATATGCCTGTTCTGTGTTGTGATAATCTTTATGTAATGCTGAAGGAGTCCTGATGGTCGTTTCACCATTAGATAATATTTTTTGAGATGACCGATCATCGCAACAGTGCAGATATAGAATGTGACATCCAGATAGTGGATGGAAGCACTCCGTCGGTTACGACGACGAGGGTTCCGGTTGATCCGAATCAACGGAACAGCCTGCTCGTGAAATTAACGTGTAAGTGGCTGAGCACTCCACAGACACGTGCACCCTTAACGTAGTTCTCGGGGACTTTCAGCGTGACACAGAGAGTGACAAGGCTGGCCCTTTGAAATATAGGTACAACAGAAACAGGAAGTAAGAGTGAGAGAAAGTTGTGGTGAAGGAGTACAGCAGGGATCACCACCATCCCCTGCCGGAGCCTCGTGGAGCTTTAGGTGTTTTCGCTCAATAAACACTCACAACGCCCGGTCTGGGAATCGAAACCGCGATCCTACGACCGCGAGTCCGCTGCCCTAACCACTGGGCCATTGCGCCTCCTATCCAGATAGTATATGGTTAAGGAGAAGTTAGGAATGGTACATTGTTAGCAAAGGTGTGTGTGTTTGTGATGTGTGTGTGTGTGCGCGTGTGTGTGTGTGCATGTGTGCGTGTGTGTGTGTGAGTTTATGTGTTTGCATGTGTTTGTATATGTTTGTGTTTGTATATTTGTATGTGCTTGTGTGTGTGTGCGCGTGTGTGTGTGTGCATGTGTGCGTGTGTGTGTGTGAGTTTATGTGTTTGCATGTGTTTGTATATGTTTGTGTTTGTATATTTGTATGTGCTTGTGTGTGTGTGCGTGTGTGTGTGTGTGTGTTACTGGAAGTGAAAGTAAAAATCTTTCATGCTAAGAAGAATCTGGGACATAACCGAGTTCCATTTAACGTGCACCAGTGTTGATGACTACAAGTCAGAAAGAAATCGTCACCAGTGCTTGCTGCAACGGAGCAGGCCGGGAGAAAGATTTATATAAAGCCCAAAGCTGAGAAACTTAGCGAAGAGGGTCTCCTACCACATGCATGGTTGAGGGCCTTCCTAATGGAAAGGGCAATAACTTTCCTTGGAGTTCTCAAGAGTGAAAGTCAACTTGTACACAGCATAGGTGTATGGGAGTTTGTGGTGTGTGTGTGTGTGTCTGTGTGTACGTGTGCGTGTGTTTGTATATGTGTATGTGTGTGTGCTTGCGTGCATGTGTGTGTGAGTTTATGTGTTTGTATATGTGTATGTGTGTGTGTGTGTGTGTGGTGTGTTTGTATATGCGTATGTGCTTGTGTATATATGTATGTGTGTGTGTGTGTGTGCATGATGTATATTTTCCTTTTTAATATGATTTGAGTCAGATTTGGCTCCTACTTCCAGCAGAATGAGTAAACATAAAAAGGGTCCCTCATTGGCTCCTGACTTAAGGTATTAAAGGTGTGATTATTTATGATTGGCTTACCTTTGGAATACTATATTCAAGAAATTCAAATCCCGTATATAATATTTCTTTGTGTTGATCAGAACTTTCTCAAGCTGTGGTGGATGCAGGTGCTGTCCCTCTCCTAGTGCTCTGCATCCAGGAACCTGAAGTATCCCTGAAAAGTATAGCTGCTTCTGCACTTAGTGATATCTGCAAACATTCACCTGAATTGGCTCAAACTGTTGTGGACTGTGGTGCTATTGCTCACCTCTCACAGATGACACTGAATCCAAATTCTAGACTAAAAGTAAGTCAAAAGTTTTACTATTTTAGTCATGACCAATAAATAATTTTTCTAAACATTATTACTGAAACCAGTGAGCGTTGGTGACTGGAAGGGCATCCAGTCTTAGAAAATCTGTCTCAAGGGATTCCGTCTGGGAAAGTAGGCATTAAGAAAATGATGATGATGATGATGAGAACGATGATGATGGTGGTGGTGGTGATGATGATGAGGATGATGATGGTGGTGGTGGTAGTGGTGGTGGTGGTGGTTGTGGTGGTGGTGATGATGATGAGGATGATGATGGTGGTGGTGGTAGTGGTGGTGGTAGTGGTGGTGGTGATGATGATGATGATGAGAATGATGGTGGTGGTGGTGGTGGTGGTGATGATGATGAGGATGATGATGATGATGATGATGATGATGATGATGGTGGTGGTGGTGGCGGTGATGATGATGATGATGATGATGAGGATGATGGTGGTAGTGGTGGTGGTGGTAGTGGTGGTGGTGGTAGTGGTGGTGGTGGTGGTGGTGGTGGTGATGATGATGATGATGATGATGAGGATGATGGTGGTGCTGGTGGTGGTAGTGGTGATGATGATGATGATGATGATGATAATGATGATGATAGTATGACCGAATGATTAAGAACTTTCCTTCACAGTCTTGAGATGCCAAGGTGGCGCTGGGGAATTGAATCTCACCATATTGTTTGCAAAGCATACTTTTGAACCATGCAGCCAAGCCTGTACTTATTTACAAATTTTAAAATAGGGGAGCTAGAGGAACAAAAGGAAAGCTTTAAATAATTTGGAAATTTATAGCTGTGGGGTTAAAAAGCTTGCTTTGCCACCATGTAAGTGTGTCATCTTGGGCAAATGTCCCTTACTACAGTCCTGGGTCAACCAAAGCCATGTGACCAAATTTTGTTGACAGAATCTGTGTGGAAAACCATTGTATGCACACACACACACACACACACACACACACATCACACACACACACTCACACACACACACTCACACACACACTCACACACACTCACACACACTCACACACACACACACACTCTCACACACACACACTCACACACACACTCACACACACACACACACTCACACACACACACACTCTCACACACACACACACCACACTCACACACTCACACACACACACTCACACACACACACACTCACACACAAGTGCATGTGTGTGTGTGTGTCTTTGTGTTTATGTCTGTCCCCACTATTTGACAATCGGTGATGGTTTGTCTACATCCCTGTAACTCAGCAGTTTTGCAAAATAGACAAGAAGGATAGGCACCAGACTTAAAACATATCTTCTGGGGTTGATTTGCTTAAATAAACCCTTCAAGGCAGTGCCCCAGCATGGCTGTAGTCCAACAAATGAAACAAGTAAAAGACAAAACAATAAAAAATAATCTTTGTAATATATACATATACATACATACATATATATATATATATATATGATGGTGACCCCCTTCGGTCAGACACTGACCATGGGTTTGCACCTAGAGAGTTACTCCCTGAGGCACAAGTCTGGGCAAGGTTGTTTTATGGAAGACCAGCAGTCGCCCATGCATACCAGCCTCCCCTCTCCACGTCACCGATGTTGTCCAAGGGAAAGGCAAAGGGGCCGATACAGCTTGGCACCTGTGACATCGCAACTCATTTCTACAGCTGAGTGAACTGGAGCAACGTGAAATAAAGTGTCTTGAGCAAGAACACAACACGCAGCCCGGTCAGGGATTCGAGCTCACGACCTCACGATCGTAAGCTCGATGCTCTAACCACTGAGCCACGCGCCTTCACATATATATATTATATATATATATATATATATATATATATATATATATATATATAATATATATATATACATACATATACATACATATATATATATATCTATATATATATATATATATATATATATATATATATATATTATATATATATATATATATATATATATATATATAAACTAACTTCCAACTAATCTTGCAATAGTCCAATACCAGGGGTTCACTCCCCTGCATGCAATATATATATCGGGTGCAGATTGCATCAATAACCAGCTGGAGGAGGACTCCTCCTGGGGTTAAAAATGGTAATAATGTTGGTTAATATGGAACAACCATAAACATTACTTCTCAGCATAGTTATTACTTTCATGTCTTTCAGAGATTTTATAACCAGCAGTTTTCTTGTTGCAATGTCTTTGTTTGGTTTCTAATTTTCCTAACATTTGCCTTTGCTTAGCTAAAAATCTTCCTGCTTACTTCTCTTTCAGAGACAAGTGTTCTCAGCTCTCAGTCAGATAGCCAAACACTCTGTTGACCTTGCTGAAATGGTTGTTGAGGCCGAAATATTCCCTTCTGTTTTGACCAGCTTGAAAGACTCAGATAATCAAGTGAAGAAGAATGTTGCCACTCTTATCCGAGAAATAGCAAAACATACTCCAGAGGTACACATTATTGATGGTTGGAGGACACATACGTGTGTTTCAAGATGCTTTAGAAGAAGTGTATATGTGACTATTCTAGATTGATGGTAAACTGTTGGCAATGCAAGTCAGTGATGCAGTTTCGATTCCCATTTAAGCAATTTTGATAACTCCTAGAATTATGTTTCCGTTACTTATAAGATTTCATTCTTTAGTTCTATCAACCAGAGCTCATTCGATGAATTAGAATCCTTGTAATTCTGTATAAACTAACTGTTCCAAACAAAGTATTTTCATCATTTGTAACAGAGATTCATTCTAAAGTGTTTCAGCAGCTATGACAATCCAGTCAATAGTATATATATACTATATAGGCGCAGGAGTGGCTGTGTGGTAAGTAGCTTGCTAACTAGCCACATGGTTCCGGGTTCAGTCCCACTGCATGGCATCTTGGGCAAGTGTCTTCTACTATAGCCCCGGGCCGACCAATGCCTTGTGAGTGGATTTGGTAGACGGAAACTGAAAGAAGCCTGTCGTATATATGTATATATATATATGTATGTGTGTGTGTTTGTGTGTCTGTGTTTGTTCCCCTAGCATTGCTTGACAACCGATGCTGGTGTGTTTACGTCCCCGTCACTTAGCGGTTCGGCAAAAAGAGACCGATAGAATAAGTACTGGGCTTACAAAAAGAATAAGTCCCGGGGTCGAGTTGCTCGACTAAAGGCGGTGCTCCAGCATGGCCGCAGTCAAATGACTGAAACAAGTAAAAGAGTAAAAGAGTATATATACATATATATATATATATACATACATACGTACATACATACACACAGACAGATAGATAGATAGATAGATAAATAGATAGATATTATCCAAAATTTATATATTTATGTATCCATCACAGCTAATCTTACTAATCGGTTTTGCACAAGGAATACAATGGAGTGTTAGGTAACAATCTGGTTATATAACCTTACGCTCATCAAAGTTAGCTGACATGAATGAGAATATGGTAACTGCCCTCTATTGTCAGAGGTGGATTAACACAACCGGTGTGTAGCTGCTGTGCAAAAGGTAGTGAAACGAAAGAGGGCCAAGGGATTAGGTTAGGAGTCATGTCCCTTTGTTGGGTATGTTGTGAGGCTGGGAAGAGTTATCTTGAATTGTTTGTGGGGAAATTGTGTGCATATATATATATATATATATATATTTTACTCTTTTCTTTTATGCAGTTATCCCAGCTTGTTGTCAACGCAGGTGGAGTTGCTGCCATTGTTTCCTACATAGGAGAGTCCCAAGGCAACATAAGACTACCAGGAATAATGGCACTTGGCTACATTGCTGCACATGCTGAAAATCTTGCTATGGCTGTCATTGTCTCTAAGGTACAGTTGGCTATTTCCATTACTGTTGTCAGAAAAAAAAACCCTCAAAAATTAAATTAATATTGATTTCAAATTTTGGTACAAGGCCAGTAATTTCATTGGAAGGAATAAGACGATTACATCGACCCCGATGTTCAACTGGCACTTATTTTATCTACCCTGAAAGGTTAAAAGGTAAGGTTGACCTCAGCAGAATTTGAACTCAGAACATAGAGATGGCCGAACTACTGCTAAGCATTTTGCCCCGTGCGGTAACGATTATCCCAGCTCACCACCTTAGACAATTAATCTGAATGGACTAAGTGGAGCAGGAGCAAATGGGAGGACTGGACTAAGTAGAGCAGGAGCATACATGGGGACAGAAAGTATCACTGAAGAGGTCACAGATGTGTGGCGAAAGATTTCTGGACAATGGACATTAGTTACAATAAGAACAATAATAAACAAGTGAAGAACAAATATATAGTCCATGTGTTTATTTGGCAAAGAAAGTAAAATAACTATAATTACATTAATATTAAATAAAATAGCTATTCACAGCTCTATTTTAAATACAAACTTAATTAATATTAGTATCCTTTGGCCCCTTATTATCTCTAATCAGTCCACATCCATTAACTTCCTAATATTCTTCATTAATATTAAAAATGAGTAATCCTATTGCATGAGTGATTCTTATTTCTTATTTCTTTATTGCCCACAAGGGGCTAAACATAGAGGGGACAAACAAGGACAGACAAAGGGATTAAGTTGATTAGATCGACCCCAGTGTGTAACTGGTACTTAATTTATCGAGCGCGAAAGGATGAAAGGCAAAGTTGACCTTGGCGAAATTTGAACTCAGAACGTACCGGCAGACGGAATACTGCTAAGCATTTTGCCCGGTGTGCTAACGTTTCTGCCAGCTTGCTGCCTTCTTATTCTTATTCCATCAGATATAGACAAAGGGGTGCTGAAAAATTCCTGGCTTTAAGGATATCACGAGAGGCCTAGTTGGAGGCCCAACATTCTGAGTTCTTTTTGTACAGGGCTTAGAAAAGCTGAAGGACTGCTGCAATACGTGTGTGAATCTGAGAGGGGAATGTGTTGGATAAAATCATAATTAACTGATCCTCCTGTATTTTCATTTACTCAAAGCCAGGAACTTTTCAGTATCCACCTGCATGTGTGTGTGTGTGTGTGTGTGTGCGTGTGTGTGTGTGTGTGTGTGTGTAGGGATTGGTGCAGTTTTCTGACTTGCCAGTTCCTGTGGAACTATCCAACCCATGCCAGCATGGAAAACAAACATTAAAGGATAAATTATGATGATGATCATGATGATGATGATACATATATATATATATTTCTTTACTACCCACGAGGGGCTAAACACAGAGGGGACAAACAAGGACAGACAAAGGGATTAAGTCGATTACATCGACCCCAGTGTGAAACTGGTACTTTATTTATCGACCCCGAGAGGATGAAAAGGCAAAGTTGACCTCAGCGGAATTTGAACTCAGAACGTAACGACAGACGAAATACCACTAAGCATTTCACCTGGTGCACTAATGTTTCTGCCAGCTCACCGCCTTATGATACTTATATATATATATATATATATATTATATATATATGCACACACATACACACACAGACACACACACACACAGACACACACACACACAGACACACACACACACAGACAGACACACACACACACAGAAACACACACAGACACAGACAGACACACACACACACAGACAGACACACACACACACACACACACACAGAGTCACACACACATTCACACACATACACACACAAAGGCAAGTGTCATTGCATCTCTGTGTATATAGACTAACTCTTTACCCCTTCTTCCATTTCTTGCTCTCTTTAGTTGGGTCATCTTGATCATTGACCAACTACTTATAACAGGACACTACTTATGTCTGATACTTATTTTATCGATCACTTTTGCTGAACCTCTGTGTCACAAGGCATAAATAAACTAAGATTGATTGTCAAGCCATATGGGAGGTGGGCACAAACAAAAACTCAAGCACACATAAATACATACATATATACATGCATACATGTGTGTGTGTAGGGAGAATTCATGAAAAAAAACAATATATATATCATCATCATCATCATCATCGTTTTCCGCGCTAGCATGGGTTGGACGATTCGACTGGGGTCTGGGAAGCCAGGAGGCTGCACCAGGCTCCAGTCTGATCTGGCAGTGTTTCTACAGCTGGATGCCCTTCCTAACGCCAACCACTCCGCGAGTGTAGTGGGTGCTTTTTACGTGCCACCTGCACAGGTGCCAGGGGTGGTCTGGCATCGGCCACGATCGGTTGGTGCTTTTAATGTGCCACCGCTGGCATCGGCCACGTTCAGATGGTGCTTTTTATGTGCCACCAGCACAGAAGCCAGTCGAGGCAGCGCTGGCATCGGCCCGGCGCTGGCATCGGCCCGGCGCTGGCATATATATACATGTATGAATGTATGTATATATAAAGGGATTCCATGCAGCTCCCAGCTATCACATCCACTCACAAGGCATTAGCTGACCAAAGATTATAGTAGAAGACATTTGCTCAACGGGCTGTGCAGTGGGACTGAACCTGAAGCCACATGGTTGCAAGTCAAATTGTTTAACCACACAGCCATGCCTGATTAGAAAATGTTTGCATGACATCTCCTACCTGAGAAAATTATTGACCACAGACTTCTATTACAGTATGTAGTACTCAGAGTCTAGAAACTCTGTCTAGAGCTCAATGTGTTGGTTCACTAACCAAATATTTCTAAACTCACTCACTGATCTTTGTGACCTCACCAACCATCCTACTCTTCAGCCAGTCATTTCTCTACCCAGCCTGTTCAGCCCCATCTGAAGCCACCCTTGGCTCACTGATACAAACTAATCCCTTGCTTTAAAGCACCTTCCTTTCTGTTCATTTATCTTCCAAATGCCAGCTTTATCAATGACCATTGTTGTTTTACTAAATTTGTGGTTGCCATCATTGCAGTTACCGTCTTTGTCATTGTCAATCACTGTCATCATCATCATCATCATTACCACCACCACCACCACCACCACCACCACAACTACCACTGCCATCATTGCTAATGTCAGCCCCACCCCCCATACCACTCCCATCATCACAATGGAATTCCTTATTGTATCATTGTTATTTCAATTGTCAGTGGTGACTGCAATCTCCGTGCCTTTACCAGATTTCCATCTACATAACATAAATACCAAGTTCTTCTCTTGTATTTACTTTGGCTTATAGGGTGCTATACAGTTGACTCAGATTTTCACAGAGAAAGAAGAAGATCATTTACAAAGTGCTGCAGCATGGTCACTTGGACAGATTGGGCGCCATACTCCAGAACATTCTAAAGCTGTAGCTTTGACTAATGTTCTATCATTTCTTCTTCAGAAATATTTAGATCCTTCTTCCTCTGAAGATCTTCAGATCAAGGTAAAGTTCTATCAAACACATTTGTACTGATCACACAGGGTAGTTCTACTAATTAATCTTCAGATAGGTTATGTGTTCTTAACCAGGAGCATCCATATCTGTGAAGGCTGGTTTTGATATTTTACTATTGCTTCCTAAAAATATTACGGTTATGTATTTTGCAAGATTCCTGATGTGAAACCACGTGTTGAGGAGGGTGTCATATTTTTGGCCAATTAACCACACACACTATATTCTTGATCTTCACTTCAGCTTTATTATTATTATTATTTTTATTCTAGCATCTTTGTCTGAAATCTTTCGTCACACATCCTGTGACCTCTTCAGTGACTCCCCATCCTTTGTGTCTCCTCCTGTTCCTTTTAGTCCATTTTTGTCTTTCTGTCATTGAAGAAGTCACAAGATGTATCACAAAAGATTTCAAAGGACACTAAAATAATGATAATAATAAAGCTGAAGTGAAGAACAGGTATTCAGTGCATGTGGCTAATTGGCCAAAATTCCTAAAAATAATTATGACAAAATGCTTATGATTTTCTCTCCTGTTCTTAATTATCTTTATGTAAATTATAATAAGAGGATGTCATCTTTTGAAATCCTGCTGGCACATAATAGAGCTAATCAGGATGATGAGTTTGACACTTTGATAAAAGGTTTTGAGGACATATCTGGGTAACCCAGAGTGCTTCTGGAATTGTAAAAAGTATCAAGACTTCTGATATCCTTCTTCAAGTGATGCATTCAAATGTATATAGCTTGAAGAAGGATATACTCTTTACTCTTTTACTCTTTTACTTGTTTCAGTCATTTGACTGCGGCCATGCTGGAGCACCGCCTTTAGTCGAGCAAATCGACCCTGGGAGTTATTCTTTGTAAGCCCAGTACTTATTCTATCGGTCTCTTTTTGCCGAACCGCTAAGTGACGGGGACGTAAACACACACCAGCATCGGTTGTCAAGCAATGCTAGGGGGACAAACACAGACACACAAACACACACACACACATACATATATATACATATATACGACAGGCTTCTTTCAGTTTCCGTCTACCAAATCCACTCACAAGGCATTGGTCGGCCCGAGGCTATAGTAGAAGACACTTGCCCAAGATACCACGCAGTGGGACTGAACCCAGAACCATGAGGTTGGTTAGCAAGCTACTTACCACACAGCCACTCCTGCGCCTGTATGTATTTAAATAAGTGAGGGAGTGTGGCCTAATAAGTGAGGGGTTGTTGCAATCACGTGACTGGTTTACTTCCCAGACCAAGCTGTGTATTGCGTCCTTTATCTCACTTTATCTGCTGTCATTTTTGACATTCCACATGTGGCATACCATGCCCAGTTGGTTTGATAGAGGGAGAGAGTTTATGTATGGCACAAACACTCGGTCCTTCTAAAGAAATCATCTGTGCAGGTTGTTCAGCAAGAAATTCCAAAACTGTCTTTCTCAGACTGAGAGAGACCACCATTAATATAGATTTCAAATTTTAGCACAAGGCCAGCAATTTTGGGGTGGGGGTAAGTCGATGACATCAACCCCAGTGTTCAACTGGTGCTTACTGTATCAACCCTGAAAGGATGAAGGGTAAAGTCGATCTCAATGGAATTTGAACTCAGAATGTAAAGATGAACAAAATACCGTTATGCATTTTGCCCAGTGTGCTAACTATTCTGCCAGCTCACCACTTTAAACTACCATTAATATTATATGTAGTTCCATGTACAGCAATGCTTTTGGTTAATGTTGGCCTCTAAGATATTCCAGTAATCAAAGAATTTCATAGGCTCACGTTAGCTCTTTATCAATAGTTGCAGAGAGAAAGAGATAGAGATAGATAGATAGAAAGAGAGAGAGAGAGAGAGAGAGATTTCTTTTTGCCCGCCATCTCCAGGACATAACATCACCAAATTGTATTTGGCATTGTCATCAATGTCTTGTTTGATTTTATTTACTTTATATTGTTGTGCAGTGCAAGAAGGCTCTGAAGAACATTTTACAGAAATGTGTCTACCTACCTGCTCTTGAACCACTCCTGATTGATGCTCCACCAAATATCCTTAAATATGTCATTGGACAGTTCAGCAAAGTGCTTCCTAATGACACTAAAGCCAGACGTTTGTTTGTCACGAGTGGTGGGCTAAAGAAAGTCCAAGAAATTAAAGTTGAGCCAGGAACTGCACTTGCTGAATATGTGAACACCATCAATAACTGTTATCCTGAAGAAGTTATCAAGTATGTACCGATTCCATAAAAAGTCAATTTTATTTCAGTCTAAATTTTTCCAGATTCTATTCTGTAGAAACCATGTTAGAGTCAGGATAGCTCTCTGCTAGCCAACTCCATGTCAAACCATGCAATCCATGCTAGCATGGAGAGCAGATTTTAAATGATGATGATGATAATATTCCAATTTACTTTAACCCTTTTGTCACCATATTTCTGATGAAATTACACTGCAATTGTTTCGATTCCTTTGGAAAATAATGAAGAATTTAGTAAAATAACTTTGTTATTACTAAGTTTGGATCATAAATTAGCAAGGAATTTTGATGAAAAGTTTTAATTTAAATCACTTTAAAATGGGTAATTTGTATCATAGAACTCGGGGCAGTTTCAGGTGGGTTGGTATCAAAATGGTTATTTTCTGAAAAGTTTCGAATCCAGGCTTTGTTCTGATTTACATTTATGAGTCAGTATAATGGATACAGTGAAGAATTGGTGTGGGTAATGGCGGTTAAGTCCTGTTACTTTCAACCTTTTGTTATCATGTTTCAATTGATATACACTGCCTTTGTTTCAGTTAATTTTGAAAATATTGAAGAATTTAGTAGAATTGCTAAGTCGTTATTAAGCTGAATTTTGGAATATAAATTAACATGAAGTTTTGGTGAAAGGTTTCTACTTAGATCTCTTTAAAACATAAATTTGTATCAAAGAGCAAAGGGTGATCTCAAGCAGGTGGGTATCAAAAAGGTTAAATCAGTTGTCAGAACCTCTGAAACTCTGGTTTTCCTCTCATGATTCAAGAGAAGAATATATTGGAATGATTTTGCAATAACTTCTCCAAGCCTAAAGGAAAACCTGAATTTGATATTTCAATCTCTTGAAACACTTGGGAATTGTGGGGTGCCATCATTATGTGTGCAGCTGACAAACAGGCTTATGTAGTGAAGAACCCAGATAGGCCAATTGGCATGGATCTACAATTTTGAGAGAACCTTCTGCTGGTTTCAAGCAAAGGGAATATCCTTGAGTAAAGAGTTAGCTTTTGCTTTTTTTATATATAATTTTAGTTCTTTTATCCTTCTGTGTTTCTTGTAAATATTTCATGTACACTTTATGTACATTTATATACCTGTTACTCATACATAAATTCTGTGTACTTGGCACTAGTTACAACCGCACTCAGTTGATGGGTCTTTTCCTTTGACGTGATAGCTTCATTAGTTTTGAAGTAATGAAAGGTAGATTTAGTACACTCTGTAAAGTGGTTGGCATTAAGAAGAGCATCTAGCTATAGAAACCAAAGCCAAAACAGATATTGGAGCTCAGTGTAGTCCTCCAGCTCATTGGAACCATCCGACTCATGCCAGCATGGAAGATAGATATTAAATGATTATAATGGTGACGATGATGATTGTTATTTCCTCACTGCATAATTATATATCTCTAGTTAACTTTTTAGCACTAACTTAATCATCATCATCATCATCATCATTGTTTAACGTCCGTTCTCCATGCTAGCATAGGTTGGACGGTTCGACCGGGGATCTGGGAAGCCAGAAGGCTGCACCAGGCTCCAGTCTTATCTGGCAATGTTTCTACAGCTGGATGTCCTTCCTAATACCAACCACTCCGTGAGTGTAGTGGGTGCTGTTAAAAGTCAAATGTTTCAGCCATGGATACAAAACCGTGAGTGTGACAGGATATGAAATGCTATCTTCTTGGCATGGTTGTCCAGAGCTCTATCAGTTTGGACATCCAGGTCCTTACTAATAACTGCCCAGAATCAATTATTCAGTTGAACAATAATTGCCCTTATGTTTATATATAGAGAGATATCAATATTTCTGGATCTTCACAACTGCATCTTATTCTTCTTTCAGGTATTATTCTCCTGGTTATTCAGAAACACTTCTTGAGAAAGTTGAAAATTTCCAGATCACTGCCAACTGATTTCCATCCTGCAAGTCTCTGGATTTAACCTTTGCAAATGTTTTATCATTTGAATCAATCAATGGCCATTTGTGTGTTATAATAAGATATATATTGTGGAATAAAATATTTTAACTGAAGGAAATGAATTTGTTTCGCAACCTCTTTATTGTCAACATCATCTTCTCTTTCTGAAAACTTAGGTGAACACAACTCTTGAGAGTTAATTAATAATAATAATAATAATAATAATAATAATAATAATAATAATAATAATAATAATAATAATAATAATAATAATATAATAATAATAATAATAATAATAATGATAATGATAATAATAATAATAATAATAATAGTAATAGTAATAGTAATAGTAATAATAATAATAATAATAATAATAATAATAATAATAATAATAATAATAATAATCATCAGGTGTAGTTTTGGCGGATTTCGGAAAGCATGAGGGCCTTAAAGGATGCAGTGTCATGGCAGTCAACAACTGACGCAGGCAGTTTATTCCATGCTTCAGCAACTCTGAGCGTGAAAAAATGTTTCCGAAAGTCATGGGAGCTGTGCTGTTTTCTGACTTTGTAGGCATGTCCACGTGTGTTGGACACATGGAGATCAAAAAGGTGTTCAGTGTTGTTAAGCATCTTGTCCTTGTATACAATGTTGTGGTGACTCTTTGGGTAGTTGTCTGATCTACTGTCAGCTTGTAAACAATATCAACAATAGATTCAACATAATGTAAGCAATGTAAATAATATAAAACAAATGAAACTAGTTAAAACCTAGTCACAGACATGGATCAGTTTTTGACATTTACAAACATTGAAATATTGTCAGAATGAAAAAAGAAATAAAAAGGTTAAAAAAAAAAGCAAAGAAAGTATTAACAACAGACGAAATGGTTTTGTCTCTTATAAAAAAAGATTTATTCAAGTAATTTTCATATACAATATTCAGTAATTTACAGAATTTCATTGCAGCAAGAACAATTTTCTTTGGAAAATACTGATGGTGTGCACACACATGTGCATGCACATACACACACACACACACACACACACATAGTGATGGAGATTGGGATATACAATGTCCATATTTGGGTCCTCCTCACATTTATCTTCATACTAACTCTCCTAATACTGCTTTCACCTCTCTTCATTTTTTCTCATAATTTGTCCTCTCCCTATCAATACCCC
>NC_042997.1:42654331-42891831 GCF_006345805.1 Octopus sinensis
GAGAGGTACTTGATATATAAAGAGGTACTCAAATAGACTAACTTTACCATTTTGTTATCAAATTTTTGTTGAAATAAATACACTGCCTTTATTTCAGTTAATTTTGGAGATGATGAAGAACTGAGTAAAATTACTTTTGTTGTTATTAACCCTTTTGATACCAACCCGGCTGAAACCGGCTTTGGCTCTGAGTACAAATGTCTCGTTTTCATAAGTTTTGAATTAAAATCTTCCAATAAATCTTAGTCACAATCTATGTTCCTAACACTAATTGAATGATAACTAAGTTATTTTACTAAATTCTTTGTTATATTTAAAGTAATTGAAAGAAACATGAAGCATCTCAAAATAAATACAGTAACGAAAGGGTTAAATTGGTGCTTGGAACATAAATTAACATGGAATTTTAATGGTAGATTTAAGTTTAGATTTCTTTTAAACAGGAAGTTTGTATCATCCAACCAAGACTGGCTTCAGGCAGTTTGGTAGCAAATGGATGCGTCTAGCAAGTAAACATGAAAAGATTTGAGATTAAATTCTTTTAGAAAGTTAGAAGAAAGAATGATATGATGGAAAAACCGAAAAAGGTATAGGAGGAAAAAAACTGAATAAAGAGTCAAGTTAGTTATTTTGCCTAATAACAAACATGAGTACATGGACTCTCATGAGTAGATGGACTCTCATGAGTAGATGGACCCTCATGAGTAGATGGACCCTCATGAGTAGATGGACCCTCATGAGTAGATGGACCCTCATGAGTAGATGGACTCTCATGAGTAGATGGACTCTCATGAGTAGATGGACTCTCATGAGTAGATGGACTCTCGTGTCCTTCCTGATGTATGAGCATCTTGTGGTTTGTTCAAATGGATAATCTACTCATTCAATTAGTGTGCCATGTGGCTAAAAATCTCACAGGTATGTGTACCTTTAATAAGAAGCATCTTAGTAGCACTATAGGCCTCCAGGTAAATCAAGAAAATCAATGCATTGGGGTCCTATAGTGTTTATTTATTGGTGCAAGTTGCAGCATTTGTCGATTAGAATTGAGCTCCTAGATTCATGTGACCCCCACACAACTGTCAAGTGTGCCAATAGCTTAGTATAATCCTCCGGCAGAATCAGTGTGGTCCAAGTGTGGCAAGGCTGGACCTTTGACTTATAGGCAGAGTCCATCTGATATGTTTCTATTCAGTTTCTCTCTACCTATATTCACGCACAAGACTTGAGTTGACCTAAATTTACAGTAAAAATGCCCTTATCTAAGATGCTATGTAATGCTATGTAATCTGGGAGCTCACTTAGCTGTGTCTATATCTATAAACATGATCTCATATAATCCAATAAATAATGTGAATCCATAATTATTTGTGCTCAAACAAATGCACAACTGTTTATTCACAGCCCTAGATACAGATGCAACAGTGATCAGTGAATTGGTGGTGATGAAAGTGTTTTGAAACAAATAAAAACTCTAACAAAATGATAGATAGATATATAATTAATAATGCATGTCTTTATTAGATATTTTACTTACAATTTCAGCTCAAAGGAATGTCTATAAAGAAAGCTGCTTATTAATAAGCTATGAGTATGCAATATTTACTGAAATAAAGTAATTATTAAAGTCTGCACTAACTAGAAAATTCTCAAAAATTCCACTTTTAATCTATTAAAATTCTTTTCTTAGTGAAAATTTTTAGTACACGACTCAGTTGGAAACCTAATTTTAGTTCACTGTGAGACAGTCACCGTTTTTTAACATGTTACTACAATGCAGTCTCTCTCTCTCTCTCTCTCTCTTTACTACCTCCAGGTTGTTTTATGCTAGTATAAACAAAGAATTTAAGGAATATAACAAAAATGGAACGACTAAAAAAGAATCTTTTTCTTTTTGCTTTTGCAGGTTTAAATTCATTTTTATTTATTTACTGAAACCATTAATTAATAAATATGAGGGTAGCAAAAAAATTCCAGAAAAAATTCTAGAAAAATTTTCCGCTACCAGCGGCCTAGTGAGAAAGAAAAGATAGTCAAAGACTATATAATATACATTCAACAATATTAAGGAATGGCCCTGATAGGCCATTCGACTCACTAGAAAGAGCAGCCAAACTCAAACCGCTAAATAGTTGTAATTCTGAAATTGGAAGAGAAATAAAAACATTTACCCTTTTCATCTCTGGACTATGCATAGTTTCGACAAGTCCAGAGATGAAAAGGGTAAATGTTTTTATTTCTCTTCCAATTTCAGAATTACAACTATTTAGCGGTTTGAGTTTGGCTGCTCTTTCTAGTGAGTCGAATGGCCTATCAGGGCCATTCCTTAATATTGTTGAATATTTACTGAAACCAATGAGATAATTTTTGTAAATTTTTTTTAACTGCAAGATGTTTGTTCTACTCAACCAAGAGGATTCATTTGTCAGCCAAACTAGCAAGAAGTATAATTTTGTGCATAATGCAATGGCTCTGAGCCAATCAAAGAGCCTCCTTGACATTGTGAAAATAGCAGCCAAATCTATATCAAACCAATTCAAGATATTCTGAATCTAGAAAAACCCAGTCTGGACAATCAGGGTTGAAATGGAAGAAACGTTGTCAAAATTCCAGTGGAGCAGATTTAGCTATTAAACCTGCTCACGATAAAATCTGTTTGGATTCTCCCTCACTTGTCCTTCCCATTAATGCCAATGCTCAACCAATTCTGAACGATCTTGATGTGAGTTCATCTGGGGAGTGGTGCTCCCCCAAACCGAAGAAGAGGCAGTGCAGTTCCAAACCAGGCGGGAAAGTTATGACCACTAAACCCATTCCGATCGACCCCAAAGGCCAACATAAGTCTGATGGCTATGAAACCACCCTTTCAAAATCATCCAATGAAGAATCGAATGCCGCAGCTCATAGTAGAGAACAGAAAGACCATTTTGCCCACTCACGATCAGCAATCATTTATGGTAAAGCTGAATCCACCTGTGATACAGGCATAAACCTTTTAAAAGAAGACATCAATTTTGTTTCCGTTTTAGTTGGAGAATTGTTCTCTGTCAACGAAAATGTCAGTATCCATAAGGTCGCTCGGCTAGGAAGATTCCGAGCAAACTCAACCTCAGACACTAGACCACGCCCAATAAGAGTAATCTTTTCTTCCGATCAGGAGGCTTCAACCTTTCTGAACAGAGCTCAGATGCATGCCTGGGAGGACCCCAATATGGGTTTTCACGAGGAATACTCACTGGGAGGGAGAATTCGCAGGAGAAACCTAATATCAGAACTGAAGATGAGAAAACAGATGGGAGAGAAGGGTTTACGCATCCAAGATGGACAAATAATCAAGTCCTACCTCTGGTCGCATGCTGTAGTGCTGACAGGGAAAGTGAATTGAGGGCGAATTGAAGTAAAGTAGATACCCCCGTCAACGATGCTTTCTCTGATACCCCTTATTCTGCTTGTTCCCCAATTCCCGCCCCTCAAACTTCACAGCTCAGCATTGTCTATACCAACTCGTGCTCCTTATTTCCAAAGTTCAGCGAACTATTTACACTGGCCATGCGTGATTCCCCAGATGTGATAGCTATCACCGAGACTTGGCTGACTCCTGCAGTAAAGGACTCGGAAATCCACCTACAGGGCTACGCCCTCTTCAGGTGTGACAGAGAAAAAGGCGAGGTGGAAGTGTTGCTGTGTATGTTAAATCTGATCTCAAACCGTCCAGCGGTATTCTACCCACTAATGCTCAACCTACAACAAAATTCGATGCCGTCTATTGCAAGCTGAGCCTATCTGGGTTTTGCCTGCCCGTGTTAGCTGTCTACAGGCCGCCTCTTGCCGACCCTCAGGACGATGCTCATTTACTCGAAGTGATAAGATTCGTTTCAGCTTCTCATGACTGTTTGATATTAGGACACTTCAATGCTCCCACGATCGACTGGCCCGCATCAATTTGTACATCATCTTCCCGGTTCGGCCAGGCCCTTCTTGACGTGGCTGAAGATTGTTTTCTATCGCAGCATGTTGAATATCTGACAAGGCATCGGTCTGGGCAGCAGCCATCTATGCTGGATCTGGTATTCTCCCGCTATCCAAGATCAGTGTCAGACGTATCTGTGTGCGCCCCTCTTGCCAAGTGTGATCATGCGGTCCTGAAGTTCGTCATGCACACAACTTTTCCTATGCCCACGACTACTTCGCTGCCACGTAGAGTCTTCTCTGCAATCGATCTTGAAATTCTAACCGAGGCTTCCGCGCTTCTGGACTGGCGATCCCTGATGACGATGTCCTCAGTTGACGAACTATGGTCGTCCCTCAAAGCATATGTAATCTGGTTGACTGACCAAGTAGTTCCCGTTGGGCTTCCTAAGAAGAAAGAAACACAAGCCCTGGGTGACAAAAAAGGTTAAACGAGAACTTCGAGATATTGCTTGGGCTGAATTCAAAAATCTAGATTCGACTGCAGCTTTTGAGGTGTACAAAACTCAATGAGACCGAGCCGTGAACATTGAAAAGGAAGAATGCTTCAGATATGAATACAGAATCGCGGCAAACGCCAGTCGCAATCCAAAAACCTTCTTTGCCCATGTCCAACGGAATTCCCGCTTGTACAACCAAATTGCAACGTTGGTAGACTCAACAGGCGTATCGATTGAGGACCCTTATCAGCAGAGTCAGTTATTTGCCGAGGCTTTTTCAACAATTTTCAAACAAGATGATGGTCGTGAACCCCCTCCATTTAATAGATCGGTACCTCCAATGCTTCGATTGGTCATCACGCGGGACGAAGTCGAACGCGTTATTCAAGGTCTCAATGTCAACAAGGGTCATGGCCCTGATGGCATACACCCACGGGTTATCAAAGTGTTGGCTCCGGTCATCTGCGAGCCCTTAACACGTCTATTCAATATGTCATTGGCGATGGGTGTTATACCTGCGGACTGGAGAACAGCGATAATCTGCCCAATTTTCAAGAAAGGGAGCCGCGAAGACCCGCTTAACTACCAACCGGTTTCCCTTACATCAATAATCAGCAAGATGTTCGAAACCATCCTTAAGAAAAGTATGATGCTCCACCTCCAAAACACAGCCTCTATCTCTGATTCCCAACACACGGCTTCGTGCTGAAGAGATCATGCTTCACCAACTTACTGATAATGGAGGAATTGGTGACACGCATCCTCGATGATAGTGATGCTGTTGACATCGTTTTATTGGACTTTGCCAAAGCTTTTGACTCAGTTACTTGTCAAGCTTCAAGCATATAGTTTCCATCCGGATATTGTACGATGGGTTGGTGCCTTCCTCTCAGATTGCTCCTTCCAAGTCCAAGTTAATGGTTCGTGGTCCGACGTCTCCAGTGCGAGCAGTAGCATGCCTCAAGGTTCAGTACTTGGGCCCTTATTGTTTTTAGTCTTCATAAATGACTTGCCCGACGACCTCACGCAACACACCCTTCTATTTGCCGATGATGTCAAACTGGTCGCTCCTCGCGGTGATATAGAGTATCTTCGTCGATGCCTCCACCAAATTTGGAGATGGTCTAACGAATGGGACCTGTGTCTGAACGTGTCAAAGTGCTGTCATCTGCCTGTTGGCTCTCCTCCTGCAACTCAACTTGATTTCGAGCCGGGTCGTCTGCTGCTGGAGAGGACCGATCAGGTAAAGGACCTGGGTATCTTGGTGGATTCCGCCTTTTCGCCTTCGGCCCAGTGCGTCCATGCTGCCAACAAAGCACACGGAATTCTGTTTTTGATTCGACGGTCATTCGGAATGCTCACAGCAGCCATATTCCTACCGCTCTATGCCACGCTGGTGAGACCCATATTGGAGTATGGGATTCAAGCCTCTTCTCCTTATCTCCTCAAAGACATACATCATCTCGAAAGAGTCCAGAAGCTGGCTACCCGCATGGTTCTTGGTCTCAAGAATTTGTCTTATGAAGAAAGGCTGAAGATGCTCGACCTTTATTCTCTAGAAAAACGCCGCCGCTGTGGAGATCTCATTCTTGCTCACAACATCATAAGCGGAAAGTGTAACCTCTCAAAAGAGCTGCTCTTCACTCCTGCTCCAGAGCATCGGCTGCGGGGTCATTCCGAAAAGCTCTATCTGCGACGATTTCATCTCAATCGAAGGAGAGGAGCTTTCTCCGTCTGGGTTGTGGATCCGTGGAATAAGCTGCCAGACGAGATGGTGAAGTTGCCGACGACTGCTTGGATCAAAGTCTCCCTTGACCTCAAGTGGCCTGAATTCTTTACATGAACACCACCCTGTACATAACTCCATGTCCCCCTACATGGCCTTGCTTTTTGCTTTTTGAGCCAAAAAATTAACTAACTAAATACTTTTTACCATAATTCTGCTAGAAATTGGGCTAAAAAACAACACAAGTATTGTATGTCAAATTATTTTATTTTTATACTGGGAATCTATGCTATGCCATCTGGGTGAAAGCCAGGAATCCAGACCACTTGATTATACTCTAAACCAATTGTTTTCAGTATTTTAATGCATATGTCACCCTCATGAAGCACAGAGAATTGTGTGGCTTCCTTAAATAGTAACGCACCAAAATTCTCATTCTCTCTTCTTTTTGTTTTTGTGTTTTTTTAATGATACCCGACCTAAAAATAAAATGAGTTTCCTGTTTTACAGCTTTTCACATCTCACAGAAGAATGAACGTACTGAGGTGTAATTTTGTCCACAAGGTTAACTGGACTCAAGGATGGAGACAAAATTGGTTTCAGTAACTCAGTAAAAAATTTTTTAAATCTCTATATGTTACAGTAAATGTTACTAAGAATAATACTTTCCTTATAAGCCAGGAGGGTCCATACATTTAATACAAACTTGTTACAAATATGATATTCTACTTCTAAATCAAAATAGGTAACAGATACTTTGAAATCATCCAAATGCATAAAATGTATTAAAAAATTCGACCCTAAGTAAGAGTATAATCCTCAGCACATCTTAAAGCATCCGTGGCTTTCTTTTTTCTGCAGTGTGTAAAGGAGGCATCTTTTTTAGTTATGTTTCTCAAAATATAAATTTCATCCCAAGCAGTACACTTTGTTCATCAAGGACATTAACTGACAGAATTTTTGCAACCATAAATTCAGCTGAAGTGGAAAATTTTATTAACTCTGAAACTCTTGTTTTTACTTTTCAGTAATTTCTACAGGGAGTTCATAAACTCTTTCATATATGGAATCTTAAATGAGTCAGTATATACAACAAAAGTACACTAAATCATAGTTAAGTGTCCCTGCTTACAAATTAAATTTTTAGTTGTTCTGTTTTTGACACAGTCTTTTAGATAACTTGGTATTTACTGCTTTCACTAGACCCAAACAAGCATGAAGAAAATAGACATGAAAATGATGAAACCATGTTAATTTCCTTAAGATTTAGTATACCATGCCTCTTCATAAACTGTCCAGTGAAATCTAACAATTTTCTTTTCAATCCCAATTACATTTGTTTCCTTATGCAATGCAATAAGATTTGGTTTGAGAATTTCAAAACAAAATGTCTGCAGTTCTAATAACCCCCAAGGTGAACAAATTCTATAAATATATCAAAATCAGAGCTATATGTATAAATATTGCAATATCATTTGCATCTTGACTTTTATCAACTGCAAGTGAGAAGATTGGACTCTCTCCAAGAGACTTGTTTCATATCTGTAGATATTTTGACATTTCTGCAACATATCACATAATTGTTCTGTAGAACTAATGTTGCAAAATAAATTGTATTTATTCCAGAATATAATGTCTAACTAGGAAATCAAACACTTCTTCATAATTTATCTTTTTGTAAATAATTTCATTTTCCTAACTATCAACCATTTCAGTGTATTCCTTTTAGACTGGGCACTTTTTCCTGAAAAAATAAAGCAGCCTTGGTACACTTTGAAACTTTTCCTCAGTTAATCAGTCCATTCATTTGTCAGTGAAGTTTCTGTATTTTTTGTGTGTTCTGTTTAGTAGAGAAGCTTGGTGTTAAATTCTTCATTAGCTGCAACTCATCCACAACAAACTAGTTATGTGTGCATTCCACGATGTTTTGCAAAAATACTTCTCTGTCCCAACTTCCTGAAATATCAGGCATTCAGCATCTACTAGTCTACATTTTGATGTTGTTTTGATCAGCTTCATATACAGTTTTGCTATTCAAATCTATTCATATTACAAAGTTATGCTTATTTCTGACTTCTCCTTTGGTATCTCATCAGAAATCATAAAAAAAATATGAACATGAAAGCGTGGTGCAACACAATAGAGGTTAATTCAAGTGCATTGGTGAGGGAATTTTTGCCAATCAGTTGAAGGCCTTTTGAGGAAGGAGGGTTGAGGATTTTATGTGTGTAGCAACAGATGTGACCCATAATCCAAAATGGGTCTTACTTGAGCTTTTACAGGTTCTGGATTGAAGTAGTCCTAAAGTGAAATTTTAGTCAATCTCATAGTTTTATCAATATTGCATAGCATAGGGGTAGGGTACTAACACATGTAGATAGTGAGGTGTAGCATTTATAGAAACTTTGAAGGCATTGTTAGAGCTGTTCATGACTAAGAAGAGTGAGGTATGAAACTGTTTCCTTGATTTGTAGTGACTGTGTACCAATAAGGAAACTAGGACATAGTCTCTCTGTTGAATGATCTTTTCAAGGCCATTCAGAGAAGTGGTGGCCTGATGTTTTTACATCCATGTTTATAGAGCAGTGATGGAGTGAAGGTGGCATCAAATGTTTAGGCATATATTCTTATATGTAGCATCATGTAGGCTGTTGATATATAGAAAGAATTACAGTGCTGAGCTGGCAGAATCATTAGCACATCAGTCGAATGCTTAGCAGTATTTCTTCTGACTTGATGTTCTGAGTTCAAATTCCACCAGGGACAACTTTTCATTTCATCCTTTCAGGGTAGATAAAATAAGTACCAGTTGAACACTGGGGTCGATGTAATTGGACTTACTGCCTCACGTCTGAAATTGCTGGCCTTGTGCTGAAATTTGAAACCAATAGATGAAGGCACTGAGCCTAGTGGTTAGAGTAACATTTATGATCACTGGATCGTGGGTTTGATCCTCAGACCAGGTGGTGAGTGGCGTTCTTGAGCAAAACACTTCATTTCACATTACTCCAGTCCACTCAGCTGTAAATGGGTAACACTGTGATGGACTTACTTTCTGATCAAGGGGGATGTTGGCCTGCTTACCTGGCCAGCAGGGTGGCCTCATTCAAAAGCTAAAAAACAATGATGCAAAATGCATAATATATACATATATATATATATATATATATACATACACACACACACATACAGACACATATACACACACATATATATATATTCTTTCACTTGTTTCACTCATTTGACTGTCACCATGCTGGAGCACCAACTATAATATACCGGGTCATCCTAGAAATAATGCGGTTTTTTTATACGTCTTTTATTTTTTAAATTAAGATAGACAAAGTTCTTTTTTAATCTAAAATATACTTTCCTTCATACTCCACAATGCTCTTTCATCTATCTGGTAGACATGCAAGGCCCTTCTTCCAAAATTCACTTGTCTGTGTTGAAAAATACTCCTCCAGAGCTGTTCTGACTTCGTCTACAGAATTCATATTTTTTCCATCCAAATGATTTTGAAGACTGCAGAATAAATGATAATCGAATGGGGCAGTGTCCTGCAAATATGGTGGGTGGGGCATCGTTCCCCATTCAAACTGCTCCAGTCTTTGGAATGCCATCCTCACTGTATGTAGCCAAGCATTATCCTGATGGAAGAACACCTTTCATCTTCAAACCAAAGATGGTCATTTTACTTCTAGCGCTGACTTAAGCCACTCAAGCTGCCCACAGTAGATCTCCTTTGTTATTGTTTGGTTTGGATTTAAAAGTTCAAAGTGGGCTAAACCTTTCATATCCCACCAAACAGATAACAACACTGTATGTGAGTGAAGACCTTCTTTAGCCTGAAGTGTCAGTGTTTCTCCTTTCCCTACCCACTGTCTCTGGTGCTTGACATTTTTATAGAGAGCCTATTTCTCATCACCAGTCACTGTTTGGCCCCCAAAAAGGTTCATTCGTAAGACATGGCAGCAAAGAAGAGTAGACATTCACTCTCTGCACATGATTAGACTGCATTATTTATGGGATGCCCTATATATATATATGTATGTATGTATGTATGTATGTATGTATGTATGTATGTATGTATGTATGTGTGTGTGTGTGTGTGTGTGCGTGCATATGTATGTATGTATGTATGTATATATATATACACACACACACATATATCCATACATACATGCATGCACACACACACACATATGGTGATGATGATATATGTATAGCAACATCTGATAGTCAGGCTTATCATGTAATCATATGATATAGAAGAATTAGTGTGAGATGTAGTATTTAGAGATCCTTAGAATTGATTGAGTATGAGTGAGAGTGAGTCCTGTTGACAGCTGCTGTAGTTCAGATTCAACAATCTAACCAGGGGGGGGGGGGCTTCGAATCCAATAAATAAGAGATTTTTATGGAGATTTTAGGCAGGCAATTTACACCATGGGCTATAACGGCCCTTTCATGGAAGAGCTCAACAATAAGAGACCATTGACAGCTGATATGGGAAAGCAAGTGGTCAATAGACTTGATTGTGGTGGTCATTGTGGAAGGAGAAAGAGTCAAAGAGGATGAAAAAAGTAATTGCTAAAAACAGTTTGACATGTCGGAAGCTGGAGCAATAAATTGGAGTTTGTGGCGAAAGAAGTTGCTTTGAGAGAGAGAGAGAGGAGAGAGAGAGAGAGAGAGAGAGAGAGAGAGAGAGAGAAGTGGACATGAGATTTCACTGGACCACATTATTTGAGGATAAAAATAAAAATAATAATAATAATAATAATAATGAAATTATTGTATACAGTGCTCAGGTGCACCATAACTTGTCAGAAAGTGCATATAAAGCATATGCAGTAATGTAAAAATGTCTGGAAAGCGAACAATGTATGAGTCAGATTCATGCCTGCGTGTGTTTGGAGGGGAGAAAATCAGGTGTAGTGTTGGCGAATCTCAGGAAGCATGGAAGTTTTGAAGGATGCAGTGCTCTGACAACTAACAACTGATGCCGGCAGTTTGTTCCATGCTTCAGCAACTCTCAGCGTGAAAAAATGCTTCCTGAAGTCATGGGAGCTGTGCTGTTTTCTTACTTTGTAAACATGTCCACGGGTGTTAGATGGGTGGAGTTTGAAAAGGTGCTCAGAGTTATTGTTTGTAAGATGGAAAGGATGATGTCTGAGTGGTTGCCTCATTGAGTTGAAGCAACTAGAGATGTTTTCTCACCTGACAGGTGAGTGTTTGGTGGTGGGAAGGTGAATTTGAAAGTGGTTTTGTTGTGTTAGGTATGCAAAATGTTGAGTTGGATGCGAAGTGGGTGGCAAATGTGTAAATGGGAAAATGTGGTTTGGGTTAGAGGATTCTGCAAAGTTCGTGGAGAAACTCTCTTGGAAAGGGATCAGAAGGATCTGATGAGTAGTGTGAGAGAAGAAAAACTTACAAGCTGTGCCTTACACAATGGCACCATTTGCTTACCTGACGGTAGCCATGCAGGTATAGTGATGATGGTGGATAGAAATTAGTAGCAGAGGGTCACCAAAAGAGGTAGAGTTTTTAGCCTGCACTACTGGAGGTTTATTTGAGGAAAGCAAAAGCACATATCTTGACGGGTGATTTCTGTCATTAGCAGTTTTAGAGGTATTAAGGCATGAAACACATTTTCAGCTAGGGGTAAAAATAATAATAATAATAATGAAATTATTGTATACAGTGCTCAGGTGCACCACAACTTGTCAGAAAGTGCATATAAAGTACATGCAGTAATGTAGAAATGTCTGGAAAGCGAACAATGTATGAGTCAGATACATGCTTGTGTGTGTATGGAGGGGAGAAAATCAGGTGTAGTGTTGGTGAATCTCAGGAAGCATGGAAGTTTTGAAGGATGCAGTGCTCTGACAACTAACAACTGATACCGGGAGTTTGTTCCATGCTTCAGCAACTCTCAGCGTGAAAAAATGCTTCCTGAAGTCACGGGAGCTGTGCTGTTTTCTTACTTTGTAAATATGTCCACGGGTGTTAGACAGGTGGAGTTTGAAAAGGTGCTCAGGGTTATTGTTTGTGCGATGGTTGATAATTTTATGGGTGTCTGCCAATTTAGCTGCCAGACGTCGGAGTTTCAATGTGTCCATGCCCAGGGAAGTAAGGCGTTCAGGATATGGCAAATGCCTGATGGAGGGTATTCTTTTGGTTGCACGTCGCTGAACAGCTTCCAGACGATTGATATCCTGGGCAAGATAGGGGTAGTTGGCAAAGAAATAGTGAAGCTCCAGTCAATGAGTTTTCAGAGATTTAGGCAGTGAGGTGTTGCTCAGTAGGAAAATGAGGTATTTTGCCTTGCTGAGCATGTTGATCATACTACTGCGTGTGTATGTTTGGGCCCGAATTTTTGAGGAAGCCTGGTGTTTGCTAATATATGTAAACTCTTCCTCTCTGCACTACAGATTTTTATCAAAGAGTAAGTTGCCAATTTAGAGTGATAAAACTTGGTACCTATATCGTTGCAGATGTTGCATTTAGAATGCAGAGCCACAACAGATACTGGAAGATATCTTTCCTGACCTTTTGGCAAATCATCACTCTCAAATGGTACTTTTTTATCAACCCACAAACGAATGAAAGGTAAAGTTGACCTAGGCAGGATTTGAACCTGGAGCATGGAAAGTTAGAACAAATACCGCAAGCTATTCTATCCAATGCTCTAACGACTGTACAAATTGGTTGTCTTGAACAGGTTGATTAGGAAGTATCAAATGGTCTGATGGGGACAGTTGCAATGATTCTTCTCAACGTTGCAGAGAAATCTATCAGGTACTTAAGCATTCCAGATGTCAATATGTGTCCTGAGGAGGCGCAATGGCCCAGTGGTTAGGGCAGCGGGCTCGCGGTTTCGATTCCCAGACCGGGTGTTGTGAGTGTTTATTGAGCGAAGACACCTAAAGCTCCACGAGTCTCCGGCAGGGGATGGTGGTGATCCCTGCTGTACTCTTTCACCACAACTTTCTCTCACTCTTACTTCCTGTTTCTGTTGTACCTGTATTTCAAAGGGCCGGCATTGTCACTCTCTGTGTCACGCTGAATATCCCCGAGAACTACGTTAAGGGTACACGTGTCTGTGGAGTGCTCAGCCACTTACACGTTAATTTCACGAGCAGGCTGTTCCGTTGATTCGGATCAACCGGAACCCTTGTCGTCGTAACCGACGGAGTGCTTCCATCATGTGTCCTGAAATTCATACCAGAGTTATAAATCAAAAACGGTTGAGGAAGAACTAACGATAAAATCGGAAGTTTTTGTTTCTTAATCGCCGTCAATTTCTTCTCAGATAAAGAAAAAGATACATTTGATTTGATCAATGTCACAGTATTATATACCTATTTTATTGTTGGCAGAAAGATAGAAAGCAAAGTTTCTCCTAACGATACACCATAATCTGCATTGAAAATCGCGAGATCCCATAATTATTGTCGACATTCAACAAACACTTCAGCGATTTACATTTCAAACATACAAAATAAAAATATAAATAAATGAATATTTTCAAGGAAGAAAACCTTAGAATCAGCTGTTCAGAAGTTATTTCCCTTGAAATGTGCATGCGCCTGCGTTTTGCTGTCTTATGTTTTAGAAATGAATTATACATACATACATACAGACACACACACACACACACACATACATACATACATATGTATATGTGTGTGTGTGTATGTGTATATATATATATATATATATATATATATATTTATTTACAGTTTGAGTCAGCTAACCCCTACCAAATATCTTGAGTGCTTCTTATATTTGTTTACTCATCATCATCATCATTTAATGTCTGTTTTCCATGCTGGCATGGGTTGGGCGCTTTGGCCAGAGATGGCAAGCTGGGGAGCTGCACCAGGTTCCAGTCTGATTTGGAATGGTTTCCATGGCTGGATGCCCTTCCTAATGCCAACTACTTTATAGAGTGTCTTGGGTGCTTTTAAGTGGCACCACAGTTGCACTTTTATGTGGCTTTACATTACCGGGGGGACCAATCTGAATACTTCTGCTGCAGAGTACGGGTCTTCTTGAGTACAACATGGTGCCAGGCATCTCAGCTGAAAGCTTCAGGGTCCTGAGGTCATTCTGCAGTACTTCAGCCCATGTCTTCCAAGGTTTTCCACTTCCACATGTTACATCTACTTTGAGAGATTGGAACTTCTTTATGCAGTTTTCTGCATCCATCTACATCACATGACCAAACCAGAACAGTCTTCTCTTTTGCACACAGCAATTAATTCCTCCGCAGTAACACACACACACATATATATATATATACATACATACATACATATGTAGGTGAATAAAAACAAAATGAGCAACATGATATCAAGAGGTGGTGCAGTACGACCGTTTCATTTAATTGAACAATGCAATCATTACATCAATTTAAATGCAGGGCTATCTTTAGCTGCATAAATGAATAGAATTTTTAATCAGTTGGATACATTAATGTAATTTTACTCAAATTCTCTAATAGAGTAAGAAGAGGGAAAGAGTCCATGCTGCTACTAATGTAGCTAAGAATATACTACACTTCTAAGAACTGTATGAAGTTTGTTAGGGTCGTAGCTTGTAAAGGAGTGGTTCATTTTTAATTTATTAGTTTTTTTTAATCAACTACCAAATCTAAGGTTAGAGGACAGTGTGTGTTTAGAATGGAGAGCAAGAGTGAGTTAGGTATGATTATAAATTACAAATGAACCACAATTCTTTACAAGCTATGACCCTAACAAACTTCATACAGTTCTTAGAAGTGTAGTATATTCTTAGCTACATTAGCCACTAAACCATTTTTATTTTCTCACCCTGTTTATTTCTGTCGAAGAGTGTAGGCCCAAAATGTAAAAGACTATCTCACTTCCTGAGCGTTAAACTGATACATCTGTTTGTTGTTTACACACCTGTCTTCGTCTTTTCTTTTCTTGTAAATTCTCACTATACTCTTTTACTTGTTTCAGTCATTTGACTGTGGCCATGCTGGAGCACCGCCTTTAGTCGAGCAAATCAACCCCAGGACTTATTCTTTGTAAGCCTAATACTTATTCTATTGGTCTCTTTTGCCGATCCGCTAAGTTACGGGGACGTAAACACATTACCATCGGTTGTCAAACGATGTTGAGGGGGAACAAACACAAACACATAAACATATACACACACATACATATATATATATATATGATGTGCTTCTTTCAGTTTCTGTCTACCAAATCCACTCACAAGGTTTTGGTTGGCCTGAGGCTATGGTAGAAGACACTTGCCCAAGGTGCCATGCAGTGGAAATAAACCCGGAACCATGTGGTTGGTAAGCAAGCTACTTACCACACAGCCACATATATATACACATATATACATACATACATACATTTACAAACACACGTATACATATATATATATACACACACATACATACATATATACACACATACATATATATATATACACACACATACATACATATACACACATACGTACATATACACACACACACACACACACATATATATATATATATATATATATATGCTGAAAATTTTGGGGGCCTGAGTTTTCAAATTTCTCCTGCTGCTTTTTTTTCAAAATATGTCATTAATTTAAATAGAAATGTGATCATCATCATCATCATCATCTCAGTTATTTGATGTCACTAAAGTATGAAAGCAATTGTAGTTGTACTTAACCTGTGAGTTGACCTAGAAACTTTAGTTCAGTTAATACCATGTTATTGAGGACTGGTCATCATTGGTACTTATGGCTCCATCATAATTTCTCTCGGCGCCAGTTACGTTAAAATGTTGTTATCATTGAAGATGTTATCATTTTGAAGATGTCACAGGTATTTTTGTCTTTTAACTTGATGTAAAATCTGTTTGGAGATTGGGCATTGGGGTTACCTGTAAAGAGTGGAGGCGCAATGGCCCAGTGGTTAGGGCAGCGGACTCGTGGTTTCAATTCCCAGACCAGGCGTTGTGAGTGTTTATTGAGCGAAAACACCTAAAAGCTCCACGAGGCTCCGGCAGGGGATGGTGGTGATCCCTGCTGTACTCTTTCACCACAACTTTCTCTCACTCTTACTTCCTGTTTGTGTTGTACCTGTATTTCAAAGGGCCGGCCTTGTCACTCTCTGTGTCACGCTGAATATCCCCGAGAAATACGGTAAGGGTGCACGTGTCTGTGGAGTGCTCAGCCACTTACACATTAATTTCATGAGCAGGCTGTTCCGTTGATTCGGATTCAACCGGAACCCTCATCGTCGTAACCGACGGAGTGCTTCCACACCTGTAAAGATCAGAAACTTTGACAAACTTGTTGACTATCCAGTCATTCCTTTGTAAGCTTCTATTTTATCTGTGTAGTCAGGAAAATGACTAACCTAACTCTATGGAGCATGAAAATTGCTAAAACTAGTCAAGCAAGTCTCATTTTCCTAGTCACAGATTAGAAAAAAAATAAACATACCTACTTTTTACTTGAGGCTAAAAGTATGTTTATTAAAACCAGGTCATGTATTTTCCTTATATCTCCATGAAGAAAATTATCTGCAAAGTTAGTCTTCATTTGTACGTAATGACTGCTTTATCCTGTTCCACAACCTTAACCATTTGTTTCTGTTGAAATATACTGCGTTTGTTTCAATTAATTTTGAAATTAATAAAATAACTTTGCCATTACTAAGTTGGTCTGGGACATAAATTGATATGAAATTTTGATGGTAGATTTTAATTTAGTTCACTTTAAAAGCAAGTTCATATCATAGAACCAAGAGTCGACTTGGGCAAGTTTATCACAAGGGTCAAAGTTCTTATTTTTCTCTATCCAGGAAGCATTTTTTGGGGTGCCTTGAACTATTGGTGACTCAACAGGTCACATGTAGTCTAGTATACTTTTAAAGTGACACACAGTCACTGATCTCATAAAGAGGAAAACCATTAGTTTTAAATCTCTGAGCGAGAAGTAACAGTACTACAGAGAAAACTGTATTTGCCAATGTAAAGTGACAGTCCTGATTAGGAGGATGTTACTACCTTGTTTATGAGATCAGTGACTGTGTGTCACTTTAAAAGTATATACCTTGAACAAGGCCTAGTGCTGCCATCTCTATCCAATGGTTATCCTGTGCTGATGAAGAGAAATAACTCAGAAACCATGGTCTGCAGATACTGTTAAAGGCTGAGTGGCAACATTAGCTCCCTTGTTTGAGGTATAAGGATGCAGTTGTGTGTTGGTAGCCAGTGGGAAAAGATGTTTTCCTGGGGCTAAACAAGGTAGTAACAGCGTCCTAATCAAGACTGCCACTTAATGTTGGCATATAGATTTTACTCTGTAGTACTATTACTACTTACTTCTCGCCCAGAGATTTAAAACTAATTGTTTTCCTCAATACAAAGATTGATTTTACTTTTCATTCTTTTAGAGATCAATAAAATATGTTCCAATCATGACTGAATGAATCAACAATTTTCTAGTATCACCTTTGAAATCTGTGATCTTCTGACCTCATAATAAATCTTTACTAGTACACTATTTGTTATTGTAGCTGTTACACCTGCTATTCAGTAGATAGTAGAATTAATGAAATTCTACTAAGAACAATTATAGCACATTTGTCACAAGATGTCTGTTCTTATACTTTTGTATGATATTCAGTAGGTCTTGTGACTAACTATACTAAATATACAGTAGATTGATTGGTACTGCTCAGGTGTCAAAAACATAATGATATCTGTTAGATAGTTGAAGATGGATGTATATGTATGATGTGCTTGCTGGCTGCATCTTGTGTTGATTTGGTTCTAAGTTGTCCTTTATTAAAATTCTAGTTCTTATAAGGTTAAACTTGTTTAAGGGTTCATGGTTTCTTTGTTTATGGTGGTTTGTTGTATATATTATACTATATAATACCCTTCATCAAGATTCTAATTCTGGTAAGGGTAATATTTGTTCAGGGGTTTCCAGTTTATGGGGTCTTGTTGCATATACATTTTTATGATAGCCTATTACAAAATATCTTTTTTTATAACATTATAAAAGGACAGTGGATTAGAGCACTTAAAGAACACCTTGTGTCATTTGTATTCACATCTTGCTATGGTCAACAACCCCTTTCATCCTTCCATGGTCAATAAAATAAACTACCAATCAAGAACTGGAGTCAATGCTAGTCTTTTCATCGCTTTCCAAATTTTTGTCATTGTACCAAAATTACAAATGATTATAACATGACATATATTTTTATAACAACAATAAATGCAATGAATTGGCTGAACCATTAGAATGTCAGACAAAATATCTTGCAGTATTTGTTCTAGTTTTTTATGTTTTGAGTTCAAATACTGTCGAGGTCAACTTTGCCTTTCATCCTTCCAGCATCTTGGAAATATCCTTCCGAGACATTTGGAAATATGCTGTGCGTGAGAAGACCAGTCAGGACAAGTGAGTCCAGCCCACTTATGCATGCCTTTCCTCCCTTGGACACACAAAGACCTGTTGAGGCAAGCCAAGTCGATATCGAACCTCATCCGACGACAGGCACCCATGCCAACCCCCTCTGCTTGCGAAGACATGTTGGGGCAAGCGAAATCGAAATCGAATTGAACCAGCCTTATCCCTGGTCTGGTGGTACGTAAAAAGCACTATCCGACTCGTGGCCGATGCCAGTGCCGCCTCGACTGGCTTCCATGCCGGTGGCACGTAAAATACACCAATCCGACCATGGCCGTTGCCAGCCTTGCCTGGCACCTGTGCAGGTGGCATGTAAAAAGCACCCACTACACTCACGGAGTGGTTGGCATTAGGAAGTGGTTGGCATCCAGCTGTAGAAACATTGCCAGATAAGACAGCCTTCTGTCTTCCCAGATCCCCGGTCGAACCGTCCAACCCATGCTAGCATGGAGAACGGACGTTAAACGATGATGATGATGATGATGATGATGGGACATAGTAATATGTAACTTAATGCAATAATGTGTTCCCTAATGGTCTGTTGTAGTCAAGCATCTAAATGCACTTGGAGCACCTATTGTAGGGTTCTAAACAACCATACTGGTGAAATGGGCATAGGAACTATGATATAAACTTGAGTTTATCTTTATTTCTCTCTCTCTCTCTCAGTAACTATTGTTGTCCATGCCATACTACAAAATGATGATCTAAACATAATGAAGATAATAAAAGACATGCAACAACAAATAGAAATACTCTTGGAGAATCTGCAAACAAATATTCATATTACAATTACACTGAGTAAAATTTGTTTATTCTACCAACATGACCGAAATGATACTGAAATCCATTTGTGTTAAAAAAAAAGAATATTTTCAAGTGGCAACTACCATTTTGTTGCACTAGACAGATGGAATTAAGGCTGTTAAAATGCAACTATGAAATTATTTCTACTTGATAAGAACAAAAGAAACTCTTCTATCTTACGAGCAATATTATTGAGCTTGTGGAGGCGCAATGGCCCAGTGGTTAGGGCAGCGAACTCGCGGTCATAGGATCGCGGTTTCGATTCCCAGACCGGGCATTGTGAGTGTTTATTGAGCGAAAACACCTAAAGCTCCACGAGGCTCCGGCAGGGGATGGTGGTGATCCCTGCTGTACTCTTTCACCACAACTTTCTCTCACTCTTACTTCCTGTTTCTGTTGTACCTGTATTTCAAAGGGCCGGCCTTGTCACTCTCTGTGTCACGCTGAATATCCCCGAGAACTACGTTAAGGGTACACGTGTCTGTGGAGGGCTCAGCCACTTACACGTTAATTTCACGAGCAGGCTGTTCCGTTGATTCGGATCAACCGGAACCCTCGTCGTCGTAACCGACGGAGTGCTTCCATCCATTATTGAGCTCTCAACTGGTTTCCTTCAGTGAACATAAACTAGTGGATTTAAGCTCTATATAGCTTACATAAAGACTTAAATTCTGGGAGTCAATGTTCACCCAACAGAATGTATATACAGGCATGTGCATGCATATGTGTGTGTGTGGTTAGGGACATGTTCACATTTTGGCATGGAAGAAGATAGTAATCTTTTATTTCCATAGATCTGAAGTTGGTAGCCGCAGACCTATTGAGGGCAGCTGGTGTAGATGACAAAATATTGCACATTTTTAATACCATCATGCTGAGTTAGAAGTCCTATTGTAGGGTAAACATCTGGCATGATTTATAGTCTGGGCCACACATGTAGTTAGACAGAAAAGCTCAGTTGTCATGACTTTGCCTGGCCACTGAGCACATTGTGTAAGAACGAGAGAGAGAGAGAGAGGGAGAGAAAGAGGGAGAGAGAGAGAGAGAGAGTGAGAGAAAGAGGGAGAGAGAGAGAGAGAGAGAGATTGATGTATATCTAGCTCTTTCTCACTATATAAAAAATATAACACCTTGTGCAAGTCTAGCACCTGCATCTGCAGCTGCTATTTCATGGATGAGTTATTTGACACACATATACATATTTCAACAGATAAATATTTTCACCAGTATCTGTCTATGAGGATGGGCTGAACAGTTCATAGGCTGATTGTGAAGGAGCGGTGCAAGAGCAGCTGTGAAATCTTGCATGCATTGGCCCCCATGCCGGTGGCACATAAAAAGCACCATCTGTTCGTGGCCGTTTGCCAGCTCTGTCTGGCACCTGTGCGGGTGGCACGTAAAAAGCACCCACTACACTCACGGAGTGGTTGGCGTTAGGAAGGGCATCCAGCCGTAGAAACACTGCCAGATCTGACTAGGCCTGATGAAGCCTTCCGGCTTCACAGACCCCAGTTGAACCGTCCAACCCATGCTAGCATGGAAAGCAGACACTAAACGATGATGATGATGATGATGATTAATTTCAACACTTCTTGTTAATAAATGCATTGTTTCTTTCCAGGTAAACTGATATCTAATTGCCCAAAGAAAACTTTGAAAGTAACTAGTAGAGACTTCCTTTGAAAATGGACAAAATTTGACAATGTGTTATAATCAGGTACCTTCAGGAAAAGGGTTTAGCCCCCAAGGAAAATCCATGCTGACATGGTTGCTACATTAAAGGATGATGCTCCAACTTTATCAACAGTGCAGGAGGGGAAGGGAGAGTATCTTGCAAATGCCACCACCAAGGAAAATATTGATTGCATACACCACAGAGTGATGGATTACAAGCGACTGTCTATAAATCAAATAGCATATCCCATGAGATATGTGTGTGTGTGTATAGCACATCCCATGAGAGAGCTGAGAATATTTTGCACAATGAATTTGGCATGATGAAGGTTTCTGCTCAGTGGATTCCATGTCTTCTGACACCTGATCAAAAGTGCACCAGGCTGATCATATCACAGGAAAATCTGACATTATTTCAGGCAGACCCAGCTGGTTTCCTTGAATGTTTCCTAACCCAGGATGGGTGTTGGGGTCATCACTTTGAGCCAGAGACAAAGAGACAATCCATACAGTGGTGCCTACTCCTCCTCACCTGCTTCAAAGAAGGCCAGTGTCATTTCATCGGCAGTGAAGGTGTTAGCCTGTGTTAGCCTCAGTTTTTTGGGATGCAAAAGGTATTGTGTTTATTGACTTACCTTCAAAAGGGCCATACCATCAAAGGAAACTGAGGCAGCTATCAAGATGAAACACCCAGGAAAACTGATGAAAGAGGTCTTATTTCATCATGCAGTACACAAGTCCATGTTTTCAATGGCTGCTGAGCATGACTGGTTGATCATCCTCTCTGTTCTCTTGATTTGGCCCCATCCTACTACCATCTGTTCCCCTACATGAAAAAACAGTTGGGTGGGAACCAGAATCACAGTGATGGTGACATCATATCTGCTGTCAATGAATTTTTTTTGAGCAACAGGATGAAAGCTTCTTAACTAATGGGATCCAAGCACTGCAACACTGGTGGAAGTAGTGTGTGGACTGCAAGGGGGGGGGGAACTATGTTGAAAAATAACCTCATTTGGACATATTCCATGAGAACATTTTGTTCAGCCTATGAACTTTTCAGTTGACCTTCACATTTGTAACCAATTACTGATTAAGATCCCAATATGTAGTTTAGGAACCCTATCTCAGACTGAAGAGGTTTTGACATCTAAGGTACCTTAGCTCTGGAGCACTTTAATGACCCAAGGATGAGCAGGTTAAATGCAGACAGTATCACAATATGTGAAAGTAGCAAGTTATCTAGGTGTCATGACCTGGTTCCCTTACAACATAGAGTTAAGGACCAAAAAAACTTGCATAAGGATGGGACTTCTCTAAAGATCAGCTCTCCTTAGAGTTGTTCCCTATCCAATAGGGAAATAAATTCATTAAAAAATGTAGGCTGTTAACAATTGCAATTTTTATAAAGTGTTCTAAAACAACACACCCAGGCATCATGAATTTAGGACAAGTTAAGATATTTAGCAGTATAAAAAATATTTTTCAGCAAAACACATTGTCCTTCACTCATCCTCTTTGTTTACTTACCATTCCTCATCCTTCTGCCTGAGATCAATACCTACTCTCCATTCTGTTTCTCTTTCAGTTATAGGGGCCACTGTAAGGCCTTAGCCTTGCAAATTATGAGGCAATCATCACTAGTGCTGATGCCATGCAAAAGGCATATTCTGTAAATCTGTTGGTGTTAGAAAGGACATATACAAAGCAGACTAAAGGAAATATTGATGCATGATACATGATCCAGCAATTTGTCAGACATGACCAAACTATCCAGACCATGTCAGCATGCAGGAAAAACGAAAAATGATGATGATATATCTGAATCAAAGATGAAGTGGTTATCACAGGAATATCTTAGATCATAGGTCTAGTCATTTAGAACTGATTGGGGCCTAAATGGCATCAACAATAACATGTATTTAAAGGTTAACATCATAGGTGTAGATGTGTCTCCATAGGTGACTTGTCAAAAGGTACCAAATTCTTTATTTGTTGTCTCACTTACTTCTACAATAAGGCATTTTGGTAGTTGTAGAGTATGGCATATCTCCACAAGGAACTGAAATACAATGTAGAACTCTTCTCACATAAATAAGCAATAAAATAATGTACACAAGTAAGTAAATGAACCAAATAAAATGTGATACACCTATAATAAAAAAATGGCTAAATAAAACCATAAAATTTACATGTAGTTAGGATAGAACAAAAAAGACAATTGGACATTTGAACTGACGTTCACTTTTTCTCAAGATGAATAATCTAGCATATCCCCTCTCTCTCTTTCGGAGAGGCACTGAGCACCTACACGTACATATACACACACGGCAGTAACTTCCACCTACCGAATTCAATCACAAAGCTTCGGTCAGCTCGGGGCTATAGCGGAAGACACCTACCCAAAGTGCCATGCAGTGGGACTGAACCCGAAACCATATAGTTAGGAAGCAAGCTCCCTAACCACACAGCCATGCCCGACACACACACACACATCTATACATACATTTAACTATTTCCACCAACATGTATGTATACACATGGATATATATATATAAATATCCAGGTGATACATGAAAGAGTCATACTCAATGATTGGTGTAGCAGCACCATAGTCAACTACCACAAAGGTAAGGGTGACACTTTAGATACAAATAATTACAGAGATATCAAGTTGTTGGATCAGGTAATGAAGGTCATGGAGAGGGTCATAGCCCAACTAATTAGGGAGAGAGTCAGTTGAGATGAGATGCAGTTTTGGTTCGTGCTAAGGTAAAGCACCACTGATGCTATATTTCTGGTAACACAACTGCTCTAATTGGTGAGTCACTATCAGAACTAGAGGAAAAGTTGCAGGTGTGAAAGCAAGGATTAGAATGGAAGGGCCTTAGAGTCAACTTAGCTAAAAACCATAGTTTTCATAAGTAGGAAGGTAGACAAATCACAAATTCCTTCAGGTAGATGGCCCTGCTTGATCTGTAGAAAAAGCGTAGGTAGAAACTCCATAAGATGTATCCAATGTAAGTTATGTACACATAAGAGGTGCAGCAATATCAAAGGAAGGCTAACTGGGAAGATAGTTTTTGTATGTGGCAGATGCTCAAGTGCTATAAACACTGAAAATGTGCAAAAATTCCATCAAATGAATCCGCTCACAAGGCTTTGATTGGCCCAAAGCTTTAGTAGGAGGTGCCATGCAGAGGGGATGAACTTGGAACCATGTTGTTGGGAAGCAAATTTCTAGCTATGTCTGATGAAAAGTCAAACAAGTTTATCAAATGTATGAGAGATAATTTTTGTAATTGATTATTCATAAAAATTCACCACGGAAAGTAGATCTCTGAGTGTTATTAATTACTAATGAGTAGAATAATGATATAATATAATTTGTGTTTTTATGATGGTAGAAAATATCAATAGAGTTAAATGTCAAATGAAATAGGTTAAAATATTGAGTTGTGTCTGTAGCCATAGCTGTAGAATATTATTCAAATGGATGCCTTATAAAACTATTCTGCACATACAATAACAGCCATACCAACATCCGACACACTTCCATCATCAGCTGCCCCATGGATATCACTGTGGTTTCAACACCTGGGAAGTACCACTCAATCTGGCAATGTCAACAGCACTAAAATAAGTGTTAGTTGGGAACAAACATAACTTAGATATCACCACATTCATTCAATCTTAATTCTACGAAGGTTAGGTAAGTTCTTGGCAAAACAGAAACAGCAATTTAAGCTTATTGAAGGGATTTCACTTCTTTGAAGCAAACAGTTCTTCAGTGGAGAATGAATATCACATTTCTCCCCTTTCCTCTAAAAGACAGAGCCTTTGCATTAACACCAAGTCAAATAAAAAATTAGTTTGTTTCTTTAACCCTTTAGTGTTCACATTATTCTGCCAAAATTAATCCTTTTTCATCCACATTGTTTTGAACTAATCATGCATTATCTTGTAGCTTTGAGATTTTAATGAGGTAGCTGCTAATTTTTAAAACGACATTGTAGGGTTGGTGTGAGAGACCAGATATGGCCAGTTTGAACATAAAACAGGCAGAATACATTTGGCCAGATATGGCCGGTTTAAATGCTAAAGGGTTAAGGTTACAAGTTCAAGTCCTGTCAAGGATGACTGTGTCTTTTATTCTTTCAAGGTTAACAAAATAAGGGCATTTTTTTCAATATAACTCAACAAAATCAAAACATTTCACTTTGGGTATTTCCGTGGAAGCAAATGACAGATTCTGTTTTCTGCTTGGAAATTTGTAGATTTTACATACACACATGAAACGGGTAAGAACAAATATGCAAGACTTTTTTTTCTTCAAGTTTAAAATGAGACATTGCTGGCATAATTTCGTTATATCTAAACTCCACAACCCACGGAAGTACCCAAAGTGAAATGTTTTGATTTTGTCGAGTTATATCAAAGGAATGCCAAAATAAGTGCTAGTAACATATAAGAATCAATTCAACTGATTATACTCTTCTTTCTAAAAAAATGCTGGTCTCTGTTCTTATTATTCATTATGTTTAATTTACACAGGAAGTAACTTTACTTACTACAGACTTATGCAAGTGATTTATGTATGTGTGTTTTCTATGAGCATGAAGAATGTGTATGAGTGTACGAATGCACATGGCTGGTCTGACTAAAAAAATATGAGTGGGTGGTGAAACAACATTTTGCTTATAAGATCAAAACTGCTGATCTATGAAGTGAGAATGGTAGGGAGAGGTTCAGGAAACAACTTGGAATAATGCACTGGAAGATAGAAATTCTGTCTTTCTGTCAAATACATAGATTTCATTGTATCGTGAGAAACTTATCTGCTAAATATTTAAAGAGTAGGGAAATCTGTATTGCTGCTAGATAGTAAAAGTGCTCTGAATAAGGAGGGAAAGGAAGAAGGAGGGAAAGGAAGATATCTACAAGGCTGCCTTATATTGCTTGGACAATATACACACTCACCTCCTGGTAATACCAACAGAAACTGCTAAAAAAAAAAAAGGAGGGTGGTTGGTTGTTGACATTTTGTAAACGAAAAATAATAAAATTCACACAAGATATAAATTTATGTATACATATTTATAAGAATGTGTATATGTAAGTTATAAATGACTAGGATACTGTTAATAATGATCATGATGAGTAAAACAGAGTCTGGATATTGAAATATTGTTGAAACAGAAGTCTCCATTTTGTTCAGTTCCTGGGAGAAATATTCTTTTATTTGAATAAAAGTTTTGCTTTTGACGGAAGAGACAACTACTAACTTTCATGGTTTGAACGATAAATTCCAGTCTATTTCTTTGAATACTGATAAATAGAATGGAGTTTAATTCATTAGCATTCAGATTACCCTGTCAAATGTAATGTTTATTACTTCACCTTGTTTTGAATTAACTTTCTTGTACTTTTAAGATTTCAATGAAGTAATTGTTTCTTTTTAGAATGACATTGTAGAGTAAGTGTGAGAGGCCACATCTGGCTTGTTTGAACATAAAACAGATAGAACACTTGGGCCAGATATAGTTGGTTTAAATGATTAAAGGGTTAAATTCCTAAGTTTTTGTTAATGAAATGTGGCTACAAACAATGTTTACCATGATAAACTTTTAGGTTTTAGATCAGGGGTGTCTTAATCAACAATTCTTCACAGAAGTTATATTTCTAGTACTATTATTACGATACTCCGGAGGCGCAATGGCCCAGTGGTTAGGGCAGCGGACTCGCGGTCATAGGATCACGGTTTCGATTCCCAGACCGGGCGTTGTGAGTGTTTATTGAGCGAAAACACCTAAAAGCTCCACGAGGCTCCGGCAGGGGATGGTGGTGATCCCTGCTGTACTCTTTCACCACAACTTTCTCTCACTCTTACTTCCTGTTTCTGTTGTACCTGTATTTCAAAGGGCCAGCCTTGTCACTCTCTGTGTCACGCTGAATATCCCCGAGAACTACGGTAAGGGTGCACGTGTCTGTGGAGTGCTCAGCCACTTACACGTTAATTTCACGAGCAGGCTGTTCCGTTGATTCGGATCAACCGGAACCCTCGTCGTCGTAACCGACGGAGTGCTTCCAATTACGATACTCCAATATTCTTCTGCTGGCCAAGTAAGTGTCAGCCTAAGATCAACAGCAAATGTTCCATCATTGGTGCTGTGAGCTATTGTAGACGTGAACGCCTAAGTCTCAGTACTCTCCCAACAAAGTTGAAAAAACAAGATGCTAGGGAAACAGATGCTATTACAGTTAACTGATGGAAACATTGTTTGGTTTCTGTAGGTTTTGGCAATGAGTTTGCAGTGATCCTATCAACTGAACTCTTCACTGAATTAGCATGCAAGTGACTGAACCTTTTACAGACATGTCTTCATCATCATCATCATCATTTTTACATCTATTTTGCATGGGTCAGATGGGGTTTGTTAAGGCAGAGTTTCTATGGCCAGGTGCTCGTCCTGTCGCTAATCCTCACCTATTTCCAAGCAAGGTAATATTTTCTCATAGCCAGACATGTTTTTCATGCAAGAATGGAAATGAACACTCTTGCTCATTGACAACCATTACCTGATGTCTAGACAGGAGTATACAACCATATACGCACACACATGATGAGCTTCCTTCAGTTTCCATCTACCAAATCAACTAACAAAGCTTTAGTTGTCCTAAGGCTATAGTAGAAGACACATGTCCAAGGTGCCACACAGTGAGATTAAACCCAAGATCACATGGTTGAGAAGCAAGCTTCTTAATCACAGAGTCAAGCTTGCACACTTAATATAATATCAGTGCAACACAGTTCAACAAGGCTTCCACAATATTTCCATTTAACTAATTTTACTCACAAGACATGGGGGTGACTCAAAACTATGGTTAAAGGACACCTGCCAAAGAAGCCTTATTGTGGGATCAAACCTAGGACCTCATGATTGCAAGGTAAACTTCTTAACCAACTGGCTATGCCACATAAATCTCATTAGCTTGCAATGTTGAGTTAAGTACTACCATGGACTACCATTTTGATGTTAACTGCATAAAAATTATGAAAAACCCTATACATTCTCAAAAATCCCTCCAAGATACACGAAAAACAGCTGCAGAAGTTTTCTAAAAAAAGCAACAAGAAAAAAAACAATGACACTGTTATTGTAATATATAATTTTTGCAGCGGTTGGTTGCAAATGAGAGGTTTGATCAATAAACGAGGCATGGAATTGTTCCTAACAACATCAGTTGTTCGGGTCGAGACAGTTAGTCCATCTCGAAAGACTGAACAGGTCCTAATTCTCAGTTAAATTGTTAGTGGCATGGAAGACCCTGGCTAAAAAAAAAAAAAAATCCCAAAAGGCAGTTAATAATGCAAATTCTTTTTTTCTCTAGTTTCAGCTCAGAGCTGTGGCCATGCTGGTGCACCACCATTTAAATATTCACATTTATAAAACATGTAAAACGTAAAAAAAAACTCAGTTCACTCTGCTACTAAATAAAGCTTGGGAGAAAAAAAAACTTTTATTTTAGCTGTCTAATACTGTAAGTGTTCTGCACTAACTAGTATAGATAAAAATGAAGTTAATTATTGATTATTTATTATAATCTCGCTCTCTCTCTCTCACACAGACACATACAAGAAAAAAAATATTTAAAAATGCAAATAGAGTAATAGAAACTACAAATATTCTACTAAGGATAGATATGTCAAAAGTTCATTGCTCAGATAGATTCTGAAAATTTCAGAGACAGTTCTCAGAAAATAGTATGTTACTGAGATAAACAGTCTCTAAACACTGATAACCATTTATTTCTAGGGCAAAATATAGAAAAAAAAAATAATAAAAGAAAAAATGAAAAGAAAAAATAATAATAAAAAGAAAAGATAAAAGAAAGTAAGAAAGAAGCAGGGAGTTGCATGAATATATACAGAGAATGGCTTGGTAAACAACAGATGCTTTGTGAGCAAAACAAATATTATACAACTGACTGCTGCTATACATAGGAAGAGAATAGGATTTCTAGTGGAAGTGGAGAGGAGGGGAGGGACTAATGTCTGTAGAGCTTTGAAAGTGCAGTGAAAAGAATAAGTTATCGAAACTCTGAGAAATTTAAAGATGAATCTAAAATATATTTTTAGTTAGTAAGGAGAAGTTTGCCTTTCTGAGGTTAAACGATGATAATATGGCAAATTAATAAAATGGCATTTGATGTGTATGCAGGCAGGTGTGTGTGTGTGTGTGTGTGTATCTATCTATGTATGTATACATGTTACATCTTTTATCTTTTACTTGTTTCAGTCATTAGACTGTGGCCATGCTGGGGCACTGCCTTGAAGAATTTTTAGTTGAATGAATTGACCTCAGTACTTAATTTTTTCAAGCCTGGTACTTATTCTACCAGTCTCTTTTGCCAAACCACTAAGTTGTGGGGATGTAAACACACCAAGCAGTGATGGGGGACAAACACAGACGCAAAACACACACACAATGGGCTTCTTTCAGTTTCCATCTACCAAATCCACTCACAAGTCTTTAGTCGCTCCAAGGCTATAGAAGACACTTGTCCAAAGTGTGCCATACAGTGGGACTGAACCTGGAACCATGTGGTGGGAAGCAAGCTTCTTACCACACATCCATGCCTGCACCTATATATATATATATATACATATACATATACATATATATATATATGCATGCTGTTTTATATTCATTTCCCATGGTGGTATGGGTTTTTGCAAATTTTAGTTTGCATGTGTTGAATCAATTATTTTTCCAGCATTTGGATGAGCTTCCTACAAATAAGTACTCAACCATAAAAGTAAAATTGCCAGAGGCAGCAGATAGACCAATGAAAGCATAAATATCTACCATTGAAATCCAGATTAACAACATCAGATTTACAAACCATCTGGTAATTCAAATCAGCTAACTGATCAGAGCTTCAACAATTCTATGACAACTATCATTGGCAAAAAAAAAAAAAAATTTCTTCATTCCTAAGTTATCTTTTAGATAACTTAGGAACAGAGAGAGGAGTAAAGAATGGAAACTAGACCAATTCTACACTTTCCACATGACCAAAACCTGGAACTAAACAACCTTGAAGAGATTTACAAACAACAATGCTATGGCTGCATAGACAAAAGATAGAGCCTGCCTACAATACTTGGATGAAATCACCCACTCTCACTCACTGATAGACATTTGACTCCAAACAAAACTTTTGAACAAGCAAAGAATATTTCAATCAACTTTGTAGAATCCTCCTACACACAATTCTTCATTCTAGAAGATTCTAATTAGAAAAAAAGGAAAAAAATTGTTGCCAGCTTTGTCTCCAGTTCCACAGAAATCCTTTCCTTGACTAACTTTCTTAAAACTACATTCCTCATCATCTTGTGCTCACAAGAACAAAAAATTCTATGGTACAATTCTATAATATGAGCTACACAAGATAACTGGTCCAGTCAGTTTTTCAAACATTACATGTAAATAATATTCTTAAGAACTAACCCTCTCCTACTGCATATATATAAATAAAATCACAATAAGGGTGAGAAAATTGAATATTAATTAATAACATCAATTTAAAACACCAAGAAGCCTAACGAAAAAAACTGAGATACAGTAAAAATTATTAATACAAGCAATAAGAGAGGGACCACATGTGGTCACTCTAACGCTAGAAATAGATCCGCAAAGGGAATCCACCACTAAAGAATTGTTCTCAAGCATTGTTCTCTTATTGCTTGTATATATATATATATATATATATATATCATCATCATCATCGTTTAACATCCGCTTTCCATGCTAGCATGGGTTGGATGATTTGACTGAGGACTGGCGAACCAGATGGCTGCACCAGGCTCCAATCTGATCTGACAGAGTTTCTACAGCTGGATGCCCTTCCTAACGTCAACCACTCTGAGAGTTTAGTGGGTGCTTTTTACGTGCCACTGACACGAGGGCCAGTCTGGCGGTACTGGCAATGGCCACACTCGAAAATGGTGTTTTTTACATGTCACCTGCACAGGATTCAGTCCAGCAGCACTGGCAATGACCTCGCTCGAATGTTTTGTTCACATGCTGCCAGCACAAGTGCCAGTGAGGCAGTGCTGACAACGGTCACACTCAAATGATATATATATATATAAAATCCTACTAGAATTGTATAAAAAAGATTAAAATATTTTGTGTATAGCAGAAGTATAAGCAATTTCTTGCACATAAAGTTTAACAAGAAAATCTTATATGGCCCCCAAGTTCTAGAAATGGATGATAGTGCATTCCATTTAAAGGAAGAGTAAATTCTTAGAGCCTATGAACCACCAGCCAATCACTGATTTCCATCACCTATCGTTACTTTCATTACCGGTGCAGTATTAACGAGAGAAATTCATTAATGACTTGCTTTATTTTAGTAGCAACTTAACTTGACATTATTGTTTGTGGCACAATAATGCTTGTGCATAACCTACTTGTGGGCTCTTTCGGCTCTAACCTCTTTGATCAGAAACTTCCTGACAGACCATTCCATCACAATACTATCAACAAGAGTACCCTTTCCCACTTGTATTTCTATTAACCCTTTAATATTTAAACCGGCCATATCAGGCCAAAATAGCTAATCTGTTTTATGTTCAAACTGACCAGATCCAGGCTCTCACACCTACCCTACAATGTTATTCTACATTAAGTAATTACACCATCAAGATCTTGAAGATATGAGATAATGCATGATTAATTCAAATCAATGGGAATCAATAAGCATTATGTTTGATCGAATAATCTGAACACTAAAGGGTTAATTTGGGTGTCTCTCATGGCTCACATCATTTTGTATCTATATCCCGGGTGTCCCCTTTGAAATTTTCAATGGCGGTGCCCCAGCATGGCCACAGCTCATGAGCTGAAACTAGAATCAATCAATCAATCAATCAATCAATTACTGAGTGGTTTCCTGTTTATTTCTACAGTCCTCAGTGGTATAGCTCTTCACTTCCACGTAAATTCTGGGTTATGTCTCATCCACATGCAATCTTCATAACTTCCCTTAAATATGCATAAACTCCATGCAGGAGATGTGTTTACTTGACAAAAACATCCCTTTGCAAAATAACTGATAATATGAGAATTCCAAACTTTTAAGGCACAATGAACCTGTATGGGGTAAAATTAAAATGAAAAATTCAAAAAAATTATTAATGATGTTGAGTAGATAAAATACTTCTTTCTTGGAATGGTGAAACTTGAAGTAGACAAAGCTATAATTAACAGCATGTAAAAATTGGGTTAAGAGACCCAGCCTTTGACTTTTTCTTTTCAAAAATTTTCTCAAACCAATGTTTACTCACTATTGTTTGTAAGTTTTATCTGCCTCAAGCTTCACTATTTCAAGAAAATGTCAAGTTGGAGAAAATACATAGGGTTGAAAAGTTCATCTCCTCTGTTACCACTTCTGGTAGAATTTAATCAAACTACAACACAGACTGTTCCCCATTAATTAGTTTTCAAAAGAGGAGCAATGACTGTAGCCTTTGTAATCTCATTGACAGAGAAATAGGTTATAATTAATTAACCAACATAAATGTATTGTGTGTGTGTGTGTGAATAATTGATCTGAAACATTAAGAGGTAAAATGGTGAGTGAGTCAGGGAGGGAATACATGTGTGCGTGTGGGGGGGGGGAATTGGCAATTACAAAGGGAAAAGGCACAGAAATTCAGAAGCAATGAAACAAAGATGACTTTATCAATACTCAAGAGGTTAACTGGTCTTTATTTCATATAATTATCTCTTCCTGTCATTTTTCCGTAAAGCACAAGTATGGAAGCACATACTATACATTAACCCTAAAGTTTTCAGCTACAAGTATGGATGCACATACTATACATTAACCCTAAAGTTTTCAGCTACTAGTGTTACAATAATAACAATATTCTTTTCTATTGTTGTTGTTGTTGGTATTATTATTATTATCATTATCATCATCATCATCATCATCATTAAGGCAGCAAGTTGGCAAGATGGTTAGCATGTCGGACAAAATGCTTAGCAACATTTCTTCCAGCATTAATGTTCTGAGTTCAAATCTTACCCAGGTCAATTTTGTTTTACATCCTTTCAGGACTGATAAAATAAAATACCAGTCAAGTGTTGGGGGTCAAAGGTAACACTAACCCCACTGGCCTTGTGTCTGAATCAGAAACAATTATAAAGTAACTCTTGTAACAACAGTAAAGATAAGAAGAGCACAATGGGGGGAGGGGGGTAATATTTTCTTCTACTGACATCAAACCACGTATTTTAAGGGAGAGATATTGTTGGCTAAACTGCCTCCCCCCCTCACCCGTGCTTGAATGGTATATATTTTGTTGGCACCCAATGGAATGAAAGATTACAGTCAACTTTGGCAGGATCTGAAAACAGCCATTATAACATTGAAGATTTCTCATAAGGCCACAAACTTGTAGCGAATGGAATAGACTTCAGTTCCTGATTAGTACTTAGAATATAGAGAGATGGGACTAATGCTGAAAGATTTAGTCCATGCAGATAATAATTTAATCTAGCAGCCTTTTGTTATTTTCAATGTGTGTACTTTATAATTCATTACTTTTATATATTATACAGCATTGACTTGACAGAGTTTTTAGCCTGCTAGACAATATGCCATGAAACATTTTGTCCGGTTTTATATTCTGAGTTCAAATTCTGCCGAGGCCAACTTTGTCTTTCATCCATTAAAGGGTTGATGAAATAAGTATCAGTTGAGCACTGGGGTTGATGTAATTGAATAGTCCCCTCCCATCAAATTTCAAGCCTTGTGCCTATAGTAGAAAGGACTATTTGGGCAGCAAGATGACAAAATCATTAGCAGGCCAGACAAAATGCTTGATATTTTTTGAGTTCAAATTCTGCTGAGGACAACTTTGCCTTTCATCCTTTTGGATCAATGAAATAAGTATCATTCGAGCACTGGGATCAATGTAATTGTCTGGTCACCCCCCCTCATATTTCAAGCCTTATACTTATAGTAGAAAGAATTATTTTTACATATTATTTTTTTAAAGTTGTGAGTGAGAACCATGATATTAGATAGATGACCTTACAGCAAGAACACTGATTTAAACAGCCTATTAAAGGTATCGCATCATAGTTCAATAGAATTGTGATGCAAAGAAAATGAGAGTAGATGAATAATCTTAAGAACTGTGAAGATAAAATGATATGGATTACAGACACACAAACATAATGCTAGCAATAAAACAGGGAAGACTTTCTGTGAGATTTAAGACTTGTGTGTGCATATATGAACACTAAATGTTTCATTAAACATTTGGATTTAAAAAGCAAGGCAGAGGAGTTCAGTGTTATGAATGTCAGATATGGTAGCTTACATTTCTTTTGTGCAAGTTTTGCATTACCTATTGGTCGATTTGTTGGCAGACAGGATACTCCAGCTATTGTAGGAAGTAAGAACCATAGAATTAGTCAGTGTAGACATGACCGTCCCCACCCTCACCACCACCATCACTCATGCAATATGCACATAAAAACAAATTAAGCATAGACATTGACTAAACTCAAGCTTTGAGTGATTGATACCTATAAATGATACCTATTACAATCTCAATAGCTAAAAGTGAATGTATATATGTAGGTTGCAAGTTGTAGACCACAGTTCTTCACCTATGTAAACAGAAATATTACATCTTTTTCTCAAGGAGCAGGTTATAGGATACACAATTTCTTTTTCTGATAGTTAATTAATAAAAGGTGGTGTATGTGTGTGTGATTATTTGCAAGCAATAATTCTGAGTGAATCAGTATTCCTTGATCAATGGAAGACGATCAGCATCTTTTTAAAGCAAACCATCCAAAACGTGGTGAATTCATGAGATTACATTTATTCTAGGAATTAATAACAATAGGTATCAAAACGCAGCATCAATTATCGGTCAGTGACATGTAAGGCATGAGATGTATACTTTACATTTATATTGTTATTCTTACTTTTAAGTAACAATGGGAAACCTTTTTCTAGAGTAGACCTATGCCACAAGAATAACTAAAATGTTGCTTAATGTTGAAGAGCATCTCAAGAGATTTACTGTCCCAACGAGGACATTGCTTCATGTTTTTTTGCATTTGTAAAATATGCTAAGACACAATGGGAAGCATCATTTATCGTTTTTGGGCCAAGTGATGAAACAAGGTTCTCTGTACAGTCTGGTCTGAGGAAACAGAATGCTACCAATGAGGGTGGCTTAACATTTCTTGAATTGTGTGATTAAAAACTTTAAAGAGGAGTATTAAAGACGGGAAGATCATACTTGAGAAAGAAAAGAAGAGATTAAAGTTAACATCTAACAAAATTAAAGTTAATTTATCTCTGAAGATTTGAAATTAATCAAATGACCATGATTTAATTCATTAAACAAATGAAAGAATATAGGAATTAATAAGAGGGAAATAGGGAAAGAAACACCAACATAAGTTTAAAAATAAAAAATAAAATTAGTGCAAACTCTCATTACATATTTTCAATACATATTTAAAAGTTAAATTTATAATGTAAACTAATGAAAAGTAACTATTAATTAACCATTATATAATTTTTAAATGATTTATTATCTCTGTATATGTACTGTTAATAATTGCACACACTTTTCTAGTATCATTATTTAAGTGTCATTTTCCTTTCTTTTTTGTGTGTTGTATAATATGTTTTCTTAAAAGCCAATTTATTAGTGATGAAAATAAACTAAATGACAGAGTTTGAGGAAAGTTGCTAGAGTAAAACAGAAATATCAGTATAAAGATATTTTGTGGATAGTTGTGGAAGGCTAGGAGATGAAAATAGTAACTTAATGAATGAGATAAAAGATGATATTTAACTAAAAATTTTTTAGAGATCAGTGATTTAACAGAGAAAAATTTTTTTTCTCCTTTAACATTTTTTATTGATGGACAAAAAAAAAGTCATCTTTTCAGCTAATTAATTATGTGATTAAATTTTAGTGTTCAAGAGAGCAACAATAAGTCTAATCTTCTTGAGACAAAGTTTGTTCAATTAAATTTCTAAGGCATCATTTCATTAAGGGGATAATTTCAAGAATAAATAGATTGTGCATTCTGCAGATGTTATTTAGAAAAGATAACTGGGAGATAGAGATAGAGTGAGAGAGAGAAAGAAAAGGAAAGGATAATTAAAAGAGAAAAGATAATGGCTTCAGTTTTTCTAGAGTCTAAAAGAATTTTTATAAATTTGGAAATATTGAAAAATTTTATGAACCATTTCAACCTTTAAAATTATGAAAGGGCAGGGAAAAAAAGTAAGCACATAGTTAAAACTTACTTCTGTACTTTTTATATATATATATGTGTGTGTTTGTGTGTGTGCGTGTGAGTATAAATGTATATGTAATATTTTAAAATATTTCATAAGTAATCTAAAATAATTTTAAAAATATCATTTTAAAAATGTCAATGATAAAAAAAATGATAATGATGACAATCAGAGTGGCTTCTTTTTTTTATGTTGTTGCTGTTTTTTTTTTGTTTGTTTTTGATATTTTTAAAAAACATGGCAGGGGGAAAAAATTTGGATATAAGTACAATGCTAGGAATTAGTTTCCCCATAATTGTGTTTAACCATGAAATAACACACATTACTTTGTTCTCCATTTTCACAGGTCTGTTTTATATCATGTGTATCTGGTACATTTTCAGTCACTGACAGGGCATCTACTACAGTGTCACTATGTATTACAGTGCGTGGTTTACGCATATCTAAACTCCTAATTGGTTCAGAAGCTGGAGACTCACTTCGACTGGTGTTGTCCGTAAAAACACTATCTGCATCAGAGCCAATCACATCCAGTTCAGCACCCTCTGATGAAGACTTTGTTACAGAAGTGCCAGAGATTTTTGCTTTCAGTGGCTGGTGTTGCTGTTTTTCAATGCCTTCTTCTCTGCTACAAACACCTTCTACCATACTGCTACTGCTGCCAATATTTTCACCGTTTTGGTTATTGCTGGCACCACTTCTATTACTACAAACACTATCGTTCAGGGGTCCAAGAAACCAGTCTGATCTCTGCCGTAAACGCTCCAACTGCCGGCGCCTTACAGAGTTGTAGCGACTCAAACATTTTGTCTTATGGTCACTTCGTAATTCATTTAAATTATCTTCTAAGGATTTTGGACGCTGCAAATAAAAAAAACCAAAACAAAATGAATAATTGAAAACCTCTTTTTAATTAACAGTTTTAACTACAGGTACAACATTCACTTTCTGGACACTAATGGTATGGAACCTCTTATAACCTGCACTAATTTATAAGCAAGCACTTTCAATTCCCGCAGTTGCCAGACTAGTTTAATGGGTAGATCTGTTTTACAGTAATTTACACAGTACAGTACATGAGGGTGGGGCTGAGAAGTTCCTGGCTTTGGACAAAAGAAAATACAGGAGGGCCAAGTAATTACGATTTCATTCAACATATTCCCCTCTCAGATTCACACACTTATTGCAGCGGTCCTTCAGTTCTTCTAAGCCCTGTAAAGGAACTCAGAATGTTGGGCCTCCAACCAGGCCTTTCATGATACCCTTACAGCCAGGAACTTTTCCGCAGCCCCTTGTAGTAATAAACTTGTATAATTTATATGAAGGTGCAGGTATCTGTATTTCACATAATTATTTAAGTAAATTTAATATTTGTTTAGTTTAGAATGTGCTGACCCCTGGTTTGAAAGAATCAGTAATCTGGAATGGCTTTGAAACAGAAGGCCCTGGAAAATCAATGTTGTACCTGTATTTATATTTTTAGTACACATATAACATTCTAATCAGTTTATTTTTATGATGATATTTCAAATGTTTTATCAGTAATTCAACATTACTTTTATAGCAAGCTTAGCATATAATATCAAATAGTAGATACTATTTCTGCTCATGAAAAGTTTACAAAAATATATACATCACTAGCATCATCATCATCATCATCATCATCGTTTAGCGTCCGTTTTCCATGCTAGCATGGGTTGGACGGGTCAACTGGGGTCTGTGAAGCTGGAAGGCTTCGTCAGGCCCAGTCAGATCTGGCAGTGTTTCTACGGCTGGATGCCCTTCCTAACGCCAACCACTCCGCGAGTGTAGTGGGTGTTTTTTACGTGCCACCTGCACAGGTGCCAGACAGAGCTGGCGAACGGCCACGAACGGATGGTGCTTTTACGTGTCACCGGCATGGGGCCAGGCGATGCTGGCAACGGACACGAATGGATGGTGCTTTTACGTGCCACCGACACGGGGCCAGACAGAGCTGGCAACCGGCCACGAACGGACGGTGCTTTTACGTGTCACCGGCACGGGGGCCAGCCGAGGCTGGCAACGGACGGTGCTTTTACGTGTCACCGGCACGGGGGCCAGCCGAGGCTGGCAACGGACGCGAACGGATGGTGCTTTTACGTGCCACCGACATGGTTGCCAGACAGAGCTGGCAAACGGCCACGAGCGGACGGTGCTTTTACGTGTCACTGGCACGGGGGCCAGCCGAGGCTGGCAACGGACACGGACGGATGGTGCTTTTACGTGCCACCGACACGGGGCCAGACAGAGCTGGCAAACGGCCACGAACAGATGGTGCTTTTACGTGTCACCGGCACGGAGGCCAGCCGAGGCTGGCAACGGACGCGAACGGATGGTGCTTTTACGTGCCACCGACACGGTTGCCAGACAGAGCTGGCAAACGGCCCAGGATATGAATTCATAAGTGACGTGCCAAAATGTTGACATCTTATCTACATAGTTGTTGTTCCTTATTGAAGTTCTATGTAGGATATTTCTCAAGCATCTACATAAATAAAAAGCTGTACACAGCAGTTTGACTAGCTAGAAATTACAACAAAAATCCCCTTTAAATTACATTCTACCATCTTAAATAAGGAACAGAGATACTCCTCAAAAGACAGAATGGTCACAGCTGGAATGCTTTTGATTAAAGATCTACTCAGCCGGGAATGATCTGGGGTTTAACAACATATATTCCAAATCAAAAGGATCCCCAAGGTTGTTTCAGAATCACAGTCTCCTTTGAGAAGATAAATCTCCCCTACTTAAAGTAGTCCTGGATATATTGTATTTTCTCCCATTGACACCAAAACTAGCTTTGAACAACAAAAGCAGGTTTGCCAGTTTTATAGTTCTGCCATTACTTACATAAATGAATTATATTATCCTGTGGTGCCTACATAGAGCTTGGGAGTTGGTTTTTATAGATGCAAACGGCAATCTCTTGACTGATTGTCCAGTACTGTATTAGTTCAGACTCTAATGATTTTCTATGAAATTCTGGCATATATTCTTTCATGTTTAAAAATAAAGATGGCTAATTGTTGATTATTTTAAGAATACATCATCGTGTAAAGGATATAGCATTGCCTGAATTTACAAGGATGTTTCAATGCATCTATTAATTCCAGCTCATATCATTGAGACTACAGCCAGATGGGACCATGTTTTGTATGTTATCTAAAGCAGGATGTGGATTAGTTCAACTTGACAAGGGATTAACAATAAGTTCAGCCAGGAACAGAATATACAACTCGTTATTTCAAGAAACTATTTAATCCCATCTGAAAGCATTCAAAATTACATTAACAAACTCTTACCGGAGAGAAACATTACAATCTCTCTCTCTCTCTCTCTCCCCATCACACACACACACAGGCATAAATATATCCTCTCAGATTTTGTGTGTGTGCGTGTATCCATATATATTGGGTCATCCCATAAATAATGCAGTTTTTTTATACTTCTTTTATTTTTCAAAATTAAGATAAACAAATTTTGTTTTCTACAATGCTCTTCCATCTATCTGGTAGACTTGCAAGCTCCTTCTTCCAAAATTTACTTGTCTGTGTTGAAAAATACTCCTCCAGAGCTGTTCTGATCTCGTCTACAGAATTCATATTTGTTTCCATCTAAATTATTTTGAAGACTGCAGAATAAATGATAATCGAATGGGGCAGTGTCCTGCAAATATGGTGGGTGGGGCATCGTTTCCCATTCAAACTGCTCCAGCCTTTGGAATGCCATCCTTACTGTATGTAGCCAAGCATTATCCTGATGGAAGAACACCTTTCATCTTCAAACCAAAGATGGTCGTTTTACTTCTAGTGCTGACTTAAGCCATTCAAACTGCCCACAGTAGATCTCCTTTGTTATTGTTTGGTTTGGGCTTAAAAGTTCAAAGTGGGCTAAACCTTTCATATCCCACCAAACAGATAACAATATTTTGTGTTGGTGAAGAACTTCTTTAGCCTGAAGTGTCAGTGTTTCTCCCTTACCTACCCACTGTCTCTGGTGCTTGACATTTTTATAGAGAAGCCATTTCTTGTCACCAGTCACTATTTGGTCCAAAAAAGGTTCATTTGTGAGATGTGACAACAAAGAAGAGCATACATTCACTCTCTGCACATGATTAGGCTCTGAAAGTTTGTGAGGAATCCATTGACCCAATTTTCTGACTTTTCTGGTGTTGAATGGTTGAATGACCAAATCCTAGCTTCTCTACTTGTTCTGGAACCACCATTGACATTGGCTCACACTTATTGTCTGATCCCATAGACTGCATTAATATTCCTTGCACTTTCCGTTGCACTGATGCCTTTATTGAACTCATTAAGCAAAATATGCCGAATATGCTCCTACGTCACTTCCATTATAGCTTTGAAAAAACAATTGTTAAAATGGAACTGCACTCTTCAAAACTTGCACTAAGAATAAGCACAAGGTAAAATTACTACCTGCTTTTACAGCAAGTTCATGCAAGTAGTTTATCCCATCCCCCTCTGACTTTTAGTTCATGCAATTGAAAAAACTGCATTATTTATGAGATGATCCAATATGTATGTATGTGTGATGAACTCTCCCGTCAAAGACAATGTATGAGTGTTCAGCTTCTGCCAATCAACCTGCACAAATGATTTGTTTATAATGATCAAAAGTATGTGCTGCACACTAGCTCATCATCATCATCATTGTTCGACCGTGGTCGAGGCAATGGAATTTACCATGCTACGCCAGACTTCACGGTCCATCATGGCATTACGGAGGTCCTGTTGCTGGATGCCTGTATCCCTGGAGATTACATCAGGGTAGGAGAGTGTGCGCCCTCTGGTATTGCGAGTAGATGGCTTCCAGAGGAGAAGAGTAGAAATTACTTCTTTTTCAGCTCTACAACAACGTCCAGCAAACTGGACTCTCCTACCTTTCACAAGAGATGACACAGGTGGTAGTTTCCCATATATTTGCATTTTGGTTGGATGGCGCTTCCACGAGAGATTTTGAGCTCTCATAAGGAGGCGAGTGTAGGTTCCATCCAACCGCCTCTCAAGCTTCTTTGATAACGTCCAGGTTTCTGAGCCATATAGTAGAATTGGTTCGACTGTGGCTTTGAAGATTTCAAGTTTGAAGTCTCTACTTAGATTTGATGACCAGATCTTATGCATGTCATTACAGGCTGACCAGGCCATACCCTTTCTAGTTAGAAAGTCTTTTCCAGATGATGATATGTATGACCCAAGATATTTATAATCAGAAACCATATTTAAAGGTGCATTGTTGAGAGTATGGATGATGCAATCACTGTTGGACAGGCACTTGTTTATGTATTCAGTCTTGGCCTCATTAAGGTAAAGACCTACACAATTTGAGGCTTGTTCAAGAGATTGCAAAAGAGACTGGGCATTGGAGAGAGAATCACTGATAAGAGCGATGTCGTCAGCAAAGACTTTTCTAAAGCGTTCGATTCTGTAGATAGGTACAAGATGTTTGAAATCCTTAAGCTCTATGGGATACCAGACAAAATCATTTCTGCCATCAAGGTCCTCTACACAGATACGTCTTCAACCATCTTAACCCCTGACGGAGAAACATCATCTTTCTCAATCAAAGCCGGAATACTGCAGGGAGACACACTCGCCCCATTTCTTTTCATCATTGTTGTTGATTATGTGCTACGTATGTCAGTTGATACCATCTCTGGCAAGGGCTTTGAAATAAAACCAAGAAGAAGTTCCAGACACCCAGCTGAATACACAAGCTCACTCTCTCCATCAAATTGACATTGCCTGAACAAGTGAACTGTATACCACATGTCAGGTATTGAAGTGATCATGGAGCAATGCGAAATGAAGTTTTTTGCTCAAGAACACAATACACTACCCAGTCTAGGAATTGAAACCACGATCCCACAATTGTGAGTCCATGCGCTCTCTCTCTCTCTCTCTCTCACACACATACGCACATCTAATAATAATAATAATAATATAAACAATAACAATGGTTTACCTTGCTAATATCAGGAGAAGGGATAGTTGAAACTTCAGGTGCTGATGCCGTTGTAACATTGACGACTAGTTGTAAGTCTTCACCAGAATGAGACTCTCGGTTGGAAGATGGCCAATTGGGACCCACAGATTCTGAACGGATATTGCTGCCATCAAATCGGGCAGGTCTTCTCAAACCAACATATTCATCTGATTGATAACGCACTTGAGGTAGGCTTTGATTGTAAAATTCTTCCTTATTTATAGCTATAGGAAAAAAGACAGAAATAAACAGAAGGGTAAGAGAAATTAATGGATGTCCAAAACTACTGAGAAAATAGTACGTAAAAATACTTGGTTTTTGGCCCAAGTTTTCTGTTCTTTTTTTTTTTTTTGTTAGAAGATGTGTAGGATCTTTTGAATCTAAGTTGCTTCTTATTTTTGACTTGGATGGGGATGAAAAATAAAGTCAACCTAGGATGAATCTGAACACAAAAGTAAGAAAGACAAAACAAACGAGAGATTTTAGAGCATTCAGTGCTACTCTTGTTCCTTTTTGCATTACTTTTGTACCATTGATAAAACTGGGTGTATATATTATAAAATAACCAGAAAAGTTGATAATTCATTGTTATAAATAGCAAAAATTATTGAAACAATACCAATAGCTAAAACAAAATGCAATCAATGTAATAAAAAATGAAAATTTCTAAACAACATTTTTCTTATTTGAATGTAGATATTCAATGCTAAATGACCTTAGCTCCATCCATGCATCAATACAATTTCATCTAAAAGACTTCACAAAAACAAAACAAAAAAAACATATCATATACACGAGACACATTGCCTATATATATCTGTGGTAATTTGTGTGTAGCTTTCTGTGTATGTGTTTAGTATATCAAAAGTGGATAGTTTGATAGTCTACTCCAAGTTTTGCTCTGGGTTGTTCAAGAACATCTGTGTGTGTGTGTGTGTGTGTATACTCAGAGGCATAAGTGCAGACATATACTGAATTAAATACAATAAATTGCATCTAAGAAATAAAAACAAATAATTAAAAGTCATTTAAAATTAAAGAAGAAAAACCCCATTCCCATATATTTTTCAATTTTTGAATTGTTATAGCATTTTATTTAAAACTAGCAGTATTGCCCGGCGTTGCTCATGTTTGTTTTGACCCTTTAGAATTGGATATTTTGAAAAGTAAAAATGTTGCATTATGTAGCTTGTTATTCTCTTTAATTGAACATTTTTTTGGTTGAAATACACCGAGAAATGACGACACAGCAGTAAAAAAATTGTAAAAAATAGGGATTTTCATAGAAAAAAAGCACCTTTTTGATGTAAATAATTTTTGGTGTTAACATGGTCCGATTTGAATTTTTTCTTCTATGGAAGGAAGAGCAAGCCTTCTTCTAACATAATCTCAATTTTGGTCAACTTGTGCTGCAGGGTCTCGGAGGAGATAGTGTTAGTTGAAGGCTACAAAACCTGCCATACACAGACAACTTCAGCTTTATATATATAGAGATAATTGAAGCATATGATTTGAATAATTAAAGTCTATAGGAACTCCCACATATACAGACACAGAAATAAAATGTCAGTCATAAGTGTCTTTGATGGACTGGGGTTGATTAAATCAGTTACAACTTTCCTTAATGGATTTTGGTTGTGTGTTAATATATTGTTTGGTGTAAGAGATTAAACTGCATCCAGTGGTGAAGTATTTCAGCTTGAGTGCTTTGGAGTTTAGCGGAGTACAGAGTTCCTTTTTCGTCATCACTACACCCAAGTCTGTTCTGGTCCAGAGTGGTAGCATCTGTCAAAGGTCCCAGTTACAGGTCAAATAGCAGAGGATGGACATGTGGCTAAGGTATGAAGGGCTTGTGGGAGAGATGGTATCTAGATATGCGTTACATAGATCTACCAATGCGTTAATGTCAGGTGAATCAGTGCCCCCCCCCCACCTATGAGTTAAATAGACCTTGTACCTTAGGAGAGGAGGAAACTAAAAGAGTAAATTGTAAACAAACCAGTAGAAGACAACAGGAAGCTCCTGCTGTATCTTTCCTAAGAAAAATCATGAATCAGTTCACCAGTTTTAGAGAGTTGTTCAGTAAATATTTGGCAACTTTCAAAAATAGTTGCTATAAAGCTTAGAAGGAGCTAAAAGGCACCTCCTACAGATAATGTCCAGCTGCTTCTTCAAATATGTTTGGCAGAACATGATCTTAGCATTGAGGTCCATGATCCCTGACACTTTTAGGCATGGCATATGAGAAGGGAGAGAGAGAGAGAGAGAGAGAGAAGAGAGAGAGAGAGAGAGAGAGAGAGCATGTGTGTGCGTGTGTATATATGTGTGTGTGTGTGTGTGTGTGTGAAAACATAAAATAAAAAAGTCACTATTAAATAAGGAAGCTTATTTGTTAGCAAAGGTTTTTTAATGTTTCTTGATAAATACATTTGAAAATCTTTTCATTAAATCAAAATTTATTTATTATCATGGCCGTTGCCAGCGCCGCCCCGACTGGCCTCCGTGCCGGTGGCACGTAAAAGCACCATCCGTTCGTGTCTGTTGCCAGCCTTGCCTGGCCCCCGTGCCGGTGGCACGTAAAAGCACCATCCGTTCGTGGCCGTTTGCCAGCTCTGTCTGGCGCCTGTGCGGGTCGCACGTAAAAAGCACCCACTACACTCGCGGAGTGGTTGGCGTTAGGAAGGGCATCCAGCCGTAGAAACACTGCCAGATCAGACTGGGCCTGATACAGCCTTCTGGCTTCACAGACCCCAGTTGAACCGTCCAACCCATGCTAGCATGGAAAGCGGACACTAAATGGTGATGATGATGATGAACACAAAATCCCTGATCTGCCATAAGATGAAAGGAAAAAGAACAAAAAAAAGCACGCACGCACACACACATACACACACAAAAAAGCACGCACGCACACACACATATACACACACACACACACACACACACACACACACACACACACAAATACTTCAGCATAAAACAACACTAACTATTTTATAGCATCTGATGCACTGAAAAAATGCCCATCATGGTCGTGAGTCAAGACATTGTCACAACTTTTGCTTTATTTTACCTCTGGTTAAAGCATACAATTCTTCATGCTTAGAACTCACAAGTGAATTCCACTTCTGTAACACACTTGAAGTAGTTCATAATGAGAAAGAGCATCAAAGCCATAACATCAATGACACCACTAACAACATGAAAATGTCCACATTTTGGGAACCTATAACACCTTTCCTAACACACACACACACACTATTGGTGCAATATATCGTGTGTGTTTCTTAGTGTTTGTGTTGTAGTTGTTTTCCCACCACCACTTGACAATTGGTGTTAGTTTGCTTATGTTGCCTTAACTTAGTGGTTTGTCAAAAGAGATTGATAGAATAAGCACCTGACTTAAAAAAATAAGTACTGGGGCTAATTTGTTCAACTAGACCCTTCAAAGCAATGCTCCAGCATGGACGGACTGCATACTTTCTTGTCATTTTCTTTATTTCATTCATATTTTATGCATATATATATATCATCATCATCATCATCATCGTTTAATGTCTGTTCTCCGTGCTGGCACGGGTTGGACAGCTCGACCGGGGTCTGGGAAGCCAGGGGCTGCACCAGGCTCCAGTCTGATCTGGCAGTGTTTCTACAGCTGGATGCCCTTCCTAACGCCAACCACTCCGCGAGTGTAGTGGGTGCTTTTTACGTGCCACCTGCACAGGTGCCAGGGGAGTCTGGCATCGGCCACGATCGGTTGGTGCTTTTAATGTGCCACCGGCACAGAAGCCAGTCGAGGCGGCACTGGCAATGGCCACGTTCGGATGGTGCTTTTTATGTGCCACCGGCATAGGTATCACAACTACTATTTCCATCGATATTTGTTTCGATGTTCATGTACATGCACTTGACTCAACAGGTCTCCTCAAGCACAGCGAGATGTTCTGGGATCCAAGGTACTTTGAATGGGCAGGGGCTATGCGGAACTGGTGCCGGAAGCAGCCCGGGTCTTTGTAGTCACAGCACATCTCCAGAGATCTCGGTCCTTTGCCATTGCCTCAGTGAGGCCCAACGCTCTGAGGTCATGCTTGACTACCTCATCCCATGTCTTCCTGGGTCTACCTCTCCCCCTGATTCCTTCAACTGTTTGGGAGCGGCACTTCTTCACACATCTCTCCTCATCCATCCGCAGTACATGACCATACCATCGCAAGCGTCACTCTTGCACACCGCATCTGATGCTTCTTATGTCTAGCATTTCTCTCAGGGTGCTTACACTCTGTCGTGCATTCACACTGACATTACACATCCAGCGGATCATGCTAGCTTCATTTCTTCCAAGTCTACGCATGTCCTCTGCAGTCACGGCCCATGTTTCACTGCCGTGAAGCATGGCAGTTCGCACACATGCATCATACAATCTACCTTTCACTCTGAGTGAGAGACCCTTTGTCGCCAGTAGGGGTAGGAGCTTTCTAAACTTTGCCCAGGCTATTCGTATTCTAGTGGTGACACTCTCTGAGCATCCACCTCCACTACTAACTTGGTCACCCAGGTAGTGGAAACTATCAACTACTTCTAGTTTCTCCCCCTGGAGTGTGATGGAATCTGTTTTCTGAGTATTTGTGGTGTCTATTGTCCCTGTGCATCTGCTGCACATGAAAGCTATCTTATCAGTTAATTTCCCTTTGATGTTGCTGCACCTCTTATGTGTCCATAGCTTACACTGGGTGCATCTTATGGAGTTTCTACCTACACCTTTCCTACAGATTGAGCAGGGCCACCTGTCTGATGGGGTGTGTGTTGAGTTCGCCTTTCTGCTTACTATAACTTTGGTCTTCGCTACATTTACTCTAAGGCCCTTAGATTCTAACCCTTGTTTTCACACCCAAAATTTTTTTTCTAGTTCCGGTAGTGATTCTGCTATGAGAGCCAGGTCATCAGCATAGAGGAGCTCCCAAGGGCAACCTGTTTTGAATTCCTCTGTTATTGCCTGGAGGACTATGATGAATAAAAGGGGACTGAGGGCTAAGCTTAGCCAGGCTCATGGGCCCGGTTTCCGTGGCGTATGTGTTCACCCCAGCTGGACAGGACGCCAGTCCATCGCAGCGTTACTCAAGAAACAGGAAGAAAGAGTGAGAGAAAGTTGTGTCGAAAGAGTACAACAGGGGTCACCACCACCCCCTGCCAGAGCCTCGTGAAGCTTTTTAGGTGTTTTCGCTCAATAAACACACACAACGCCCAGTCTGGGAATCGAAACTGCGTTCCACCGACTGTGAGTCTGCTGCCCTAACCACTAGCCCATTGCACCTCCACATTATATATATATATATATATATATATATATAGCTATAGAAAATGAATAAAACAAACAATAACAAGAAACAATAACTAAATATGAAAATTAAGAGCTTATTTTTAATGAGAAAATGTTAGGATTCAAATGAATGGTAAGTGAATGAGATAATCATTACTCAGCTACTGAAATAATAAAGAAGGAAACTAATATTGGGGGTGGGGTGAGGGATACTAAAATGCAATGTACCAATTCTACAAAGTTGTTCAGTAAATATTTACCAACTTCCAGAAATAGTTGTTGTAAGCTTAGAAATAACCAAAATGGCCCTTCTGCAGATAATCCCCAGCTGCTTATGCTCAGCAGAACATTCCAGCTTGCTTTTATACCAACTATTTACAATTTAGTCCCACAAACATTATACTAATTCTCTTGTGCTCCTTCTTGACCCAACTTTTGTTTTTCTCTGTTTTGTTTTTTATGTCAATTACTTACTGGGGACACACACCCAAATATCAAAAAACGTTTGTCAAATTGGGGCGCCCTGTTGCACAGTTGACACACCCACCCACACACGTATACACCCACACAATTTAATGTAAATATACACTACAGTAAAGACAGTATCAGAGAAACAATTAGGGTATGAACCCAGTAGCTACATAAGAGAACACACCCAGACATAGATTTCTTTATGGTAAAGCAAAGTAAACTTGAAGAATTATGTAGGACAATAACACACAAACACAATTGTCTCACTCTCTCTTTCTCTCTCTCTCTCTCTTACACACACACACACACACACACACAGATGATGTTAAAAACATGCATGTTTACAATATGTAGATAATTACTATATAATTGACAACATATTACAAACATAGTAGTATATATATATATGTATGTGTGTATGTGTGTGAGCATGTCTGTATGCGTGCACAAATTTACATTGATAGCACATAGACTACGCAAAAGCTTCACAGATATTCACAGCAGGCACCCAATCAAGCATGCACACACACACAACTGAATAATAAAGTAAAAAAGATAAAAGAAGTATATATATTTATAGCCTGGCAGTAAAATATCTGACTCTTGGATAAAGATAGCAGAGTCAATGCCAGTTTGCAGGCTGTGTTTGAACTTCACAAATACACTGAGTTTGTGCAGTAGAAGAGCAGTAATGTAGAAAGAAAAAAAAACATTAAAAAATTATAAAAAAATTAAGAAAGCCCCAGAAAACTATTCATTATTATCTGAATATCACAGAGGTATGATCTGATCTGATTAAAAAGAATCTAAGAGTTTTCTTCTCAACAGAACTTATAAAATACAACAATAAAGCAAACGTACAGATATAACAGATGCCAATGAGATTAGCACAATGTCTTTCACAGAAGTCATTCAGTACAAGGTTGAAAATTATGAGAATTGTAAAAGATAGGTAATGAAAAAGAGTGGGGAGGATGGGGGGATCTTTTCTAAGATGCATTTTGCAAGTGGCTAAATAGGATTGGCTGGTTGAAAGTTTTTACTTTAAGCAAAGGATATTTTTAACTGACAATGCATGGCTGCAATTTTTGACAAAGAATGTCTCATTCAACACTTTTGGAACTCGATTTACAAGACAGGCAAGATATAGAGTGCATGCTAGTTGTAGGATGGTTGCTACTAATCTATTTACGGAAAAATAGTTTGGATGATTAACGTGATAGAGATATAATTGAAGAAATCATGAAATTAATTGCATTTAGAGTTGATGAAAGCAATTCTATGAATATGTCTGAAAATATGTATACTTAAGATATGAAAAAGATTTTTTTTCTTTTTCCAGTGACAGCAGTAAATGAAAAATAAAAGTAAAATGAAACTTATAGAGCACACCTTGTGATTTATTCATATTAGTGAAACTGGACTAGGATTGTTAACTAGTAAATATGTCAATTATTCATTGATTATATACATATTAAGTACTCCCATTTTAACTTGCAAAATTCTCTCTCTCTTTCATTTTCTAACATTTTATACCTTGTACATACAAGTATGCATCTTATAGTTTACACAAACTACAGTGGTATCAAAAAGGGTTCTTCAACTAGTTCTGTAGCACACCAACAGATGGCAGCACACAGTTGTGTGCACAGTGAAAGCTAGCAGTGACCTTCATGAGACAGTGTGCTGAGTGACAATGCTGTGTTTATTTTGCAAGTTGTGAAATTTGTGATTTTGTGATCCCGTGTGTCTGCTGTAGTCTGTGATTTTGTCATGGACAGGAACAAAGAGCCAATGTGAAATTTCGTACTAAACTTGGGAAGTCTGTTACAGAGACATTGAGAATGCTGCTTCAGCCAGCTTACAGTGATGATGAGGCAATGGGTGATATTCAATGTTTCAAGTGGCACAGGTGCTTCCAAAGTGGAAGAACATCCTGGAAGACCTGCCATGAGTGTCATCCCTGGAAATGTATTGTGTATCATGAATTCATCCCTCAGGATCAGACTGTCAATCAAGAGTTCTACTGCAATGTTTTGAAGCATTTGAGAGAGGACATTTGGGGAAAGTGACCCCAGATCTGTGGAGCATGAAGAATTGGATTCTTCACAATGACAATGGACCCTGTCACCAGGTTCTCCTCACTCTTGAGTTTCTCACCAAAAGCAACATCAAACTGCTTCCACACCTACCCTATTTGCCAGATTTAGCACCTGCAAACTTCCATCTCTTCTCCCCACCAGATGGAAATGCAGTTCAAAGGCCACTGTTTTAACACCATTGTTGAGGTCCAGAGCAAATTGCAGAAGGCTCTTGACTCGCTTATGGAAAATGGCTTCCAGGCTGGATTCCAAAAGTGGGCAGGAACACTGGAACTGGTGCTACTCAAGGTAACTATTTTGAAGGAAATTATGTTAAAACTTAGGTAAATAAGTTATTTTTTATTAAACATAACTAGTCCAAGAACCTTTTGATACCACCTAGTAGACTACTTTTATCTTTCACTTGTTTTAGTCACTGGACTATGGTCATACTGAAGCCCTGCACTGCAAATGAATTTCATATTAATTCTTTTAAAAACAACAGGTGACCAAAACAAGTGGCTTGACTTTAAATTCCTGCACAAAGACAAAAACCACCAACTGTAGGTATAACTCAGACCACATAACTTGGTAGTCATCATCATCATCATCATCATATTTAATGTATGTTTTCCGTGATGCTATGCATTGGATGGTTTGACAGGAATTGGCAAGTCATAAGATTGCACCAAGTTCTGCCAACTGCTTTGCTATGGTTCCTACAGCTGAATACCCTCCTAATTAAAGGGTATTGGGTGCTTTTTACATAGCTCCAATAGCAGTGAGATCACTAAGTGGCATGCAAGACAATATCCCTCAACTGAGGTGGGGAGTAGTACAGAGGGACAGTAAAAGGTGTCTTGCAGTAGAGAAGTAACAGAGCTGCCTCAGGTGAGAGAGAGAGAGAGAGGAGAGAGAGAAGAGTGAGGAGAGAGAATGGAGAAAATGAGAAACTATTAGGAGGTGTATACAGGGAAGTGGACCAGAGATTGGAGAATCAATTCAAAGAGCATCTATTTTATAGCCACCAACATTAAGTAAGGCCTATAACTTAAATATCATACAATTTAATGTCTGTGACAGTATTGCTATATCTCTTTGGAAGTGTTATCTATATATATATATCAATGCCTTGACTACTCACTTTCGGTATATTTGTTCCTTAGTAGAGATAACATTAAACAGATAACAAATTACATAATTCTTATTAACTGATAAAATAACTAACAATAGCTGAAAAGTAGGTAAGATATAACAAAAATGTGAAGCAGTAAGACAAGACGAGGTGGGGGAAAATTTGTGTAATCAATGTTGAGAAAACTTGGAGAGAAATTTCAATAGTGAAATAAAATCTCTGTAGCAGTTTCATTAGCAACTGTTTCTGCAACATAATAAAATAATCTCATCATTAAAATACTATTATTTAGTAGTACTCTTGAACTACCAGTTGAGATGAAATGTGAATAAAATAATGATCTATTAGAGTTCTATTCTAATTGGTAATCTGGTAGGTTTTATGTTTATATAGCAATACAAAGTTTTGCTGATTAGTTTTAGTTAATGAAAATATGAAATAATGGAAGTAGACTATCAATATTTCAAGTCTCCTTAAACCCTTGTCCAATCCTGCTGTCCTACATGATCTTAGAATTAGGCTAAAAGTCTTAGAGGCACTCTGTAGTATATGGACATGTTAAAACAACAAAATTTTATAAAGTATGTACTATAGGCTTATTAAATATATATATATATATATATATATATTTTATAGAAGGAGCTTCTACAGGACTAGAACTGTTTCATTCAGATGAAATTTTGACAGCCAGCTTCCTGAAGATTTCATCTGAATGAAACAGTTCTAGTCCTGTAGAAGCTCCTTCTATAAAATAAATTACTTTACTCTGCTATGTATTGAGTACCTTATTTACTGTGGTTAACCCCAACTCAACCCGGGACCTACATATATATATATATATATAAAGCTGAAATTGTCTGTGTATGGCAGGTTTGGTAGCCTTCAACTAACACTATTTCCTCTGAGACTCTGCAGCGCAAGTTGACCAAAGTTGAGAGTCTGATAGAAGAAGGCTTGCTCTTCCTTCCGTAGAAGAAAAAATTCAAATCAGACCATGTTAACACAAAAAATTATTTACATCAAAAAGGTGCTTTTTTTCTACGAAAATCCCTATTTTTTACAATTTTTTTACTGCTGTGTCGCCATTTTTTGGTGTATTTCAACCAGAAAAATGTTCACTTAAAGAGAATAACAAGCTACATAATGCAAAATTTTTACTTTTCAAAAATTCCAATTCTAAAGGGTCAAAACAAACCCGAGCATTGCTGGGCGATACTTTTAGTGTATAATATAATAATTAATATTATTGTGAAAATTTTGGAGAATCATGATCACAATGGTGTTTTTTTTTTTTTATCCCTTTCCTTAAGTCTATATCTATAACACTGAGTGAATAAGTGATGGAGTAGCAGTCTTAAGACCTAACAGTATTTACTTTCATCATTCTATGTTTTAAAGTCAAATACCCTTTTCAGAACACTTTGTCTTTCATATTCCTGAGGTCGATAAAGTAAACAGTCAATTCAATTGATTAGACACCTTTACAATATCTCTTGCTTTACAAATCATTATTAGATTGATGCAAAAGTAATTGTGGCTTTTGTTATTTTAAACTTTGATGCTTATTTTAGAATAAACTTTTTTTTATTTATGTACATGTAATAAAAAACCATTTTGAAGTACAGAGTTCAGTTTATTGATTTATACTACTAATACATTTATACTAATACGGTGGCACGTTAAAAGCACAAACCGATCGTGGCCGATGCCAGACCCCCCCTGGCACCTGTGCAGGTGGCACGTAAAAAGCACCCACTACACTCGCGGAGTGGTTGGCGTTAGGAAGGGCATCCAGCTGTAGAAACACTGCCAGATCAGACTGGAGCCTGGTGCAGCCCCTGGCTTCCCAGACCCCGGTCGAACCGTCCAACTCGTGCTAGCGAGGAAAACGGACGTTAAACGATGATCTAATTTACTATCACTGTTTATTCTTGTTTATTTTAGGCTGTCAAATTAAAGATGGTTAAAAGAATAAAAAAGCAAGTTGGAACAATTTTATTTAGTTCAAAATGAAATGTGAAGTAGCAGAAATCGTTTGTGAATGATTTTCTACAATTGAAAATGAGCTGTGGACCTAAGCAAAGGAACTTTTGCAGCTGTAGAACTAAATGTTCACCATCCAACGGTTGATTGACATTAGAGAGTTAAAAGAACAAAAAGCTGTCAGAAAGTTTGCTTTGCACTTACTTTGCGTAGCAAAACTAGACATTTCTAGATCCAATTGTGACATGTGATGCAAAATGGGTTATATACATTAACCAATAGCATTCTGCACTTGATGGAACTGAAGCACCAAGACACTTTCCAAAACTCAAACTACATCAAAAGAAGGTTGTGGTCACTCTTTAGTGGCCAATAAGTGGAATTATCCACTATTATTTCTTGAATCTTAGTGAAACCATCATAGCAATAAAATGCATCAAGAACTGAAACATTTGTGTCCAGGATTGGTCAGTCGAAAAGCAAATAATATGAGGTTATATCAAAAAGTTCCCAGACTAATTATTTTTAATAAAAAATAATCATTTACCTAAGTTTTAACATCATTTCTTTCAAAATAGTCACCTTAGGCAGCAATACACCGGTCTCAGTGTTCCGACCACTTTTGGAATCTGGCCTGGAAGTCATTTTCTGTGAGTCGAGGACCTTCTGTGAAACGCTCTGGATTTTGACAATGGTTTTAAAATGGCAGCTTTTGAGTGGCATTTCCATCTTGGGGGAAGAGATGGAAGTTCACAAGTGCTAAATCTGGTGAATAAGACAGGTGGAGAAGCAATACCAAGCTGTTTTTGGCAAGAAACTCATGAGTGAGGAGAGCTTGGTGACAGGATACATTGTCATTGTGAAAAATCCAAATCTTCACACTCCACTGATCTGGTCAGTTTTGCTGAAAAGTCCTGCCTCACACACTTCAAAACATTGCAGTAGAACTCTTGATTGATGGTTTGGCCGGGGAGGGGCGGGGCGGGGCGGGCGAATTCTTGATGCACAATATCACATTTTCAGGGTGACACTTGTGACGGGTCTTCTAGGGATGGTTTGCTTTTGAAGGACCCGTGTCACATAAAACATTGCCTTGCCACCATAAGCTTAGCAAAGTATGCTTAATGTTTCTGTAGCAGATTTCTCAAGTTTAATACAGAATTTTGTTGGCCTTTTGTTCCTGTCCATCACAAAATCGCAGACTACAGCATACATGTAATCCCCAAAACACAAATTTCACAACTTGTGAAGTAAACACAGCAACATCACTTGGCACACTGCCTCCTGAAAATCCCTGCTAGCTCTCACTACAAGTGCAACCGTGTGCTGCCATCTGTTGGTGCACTATAGAACTAGTCTGGAAACTTTTTGATACCATCTCATACCAGATCACATGTTTCTCAAATGAAGTTGCACTACAAAAATCTACCCCAGTCACCTTACTCTCCAGATCTCAGATCTTTTTCCAACCAACCATCAGTTTTTCAAGCAGCTCAATGTTCTCCAACAACTAAGTGGTAACTCAAAACACCTTTGAAGAATTCCCCAGTACTAGGACCCCGAAATTCTTTACTACCAGATTAAATTGACTTGCTTCTTGAAGAATTTTAATCTAATGAATTGACCCCAATATTCATTATCTCTTTTAAAGTTTGTCTCATTTGCTGAACCACTATGTCATAGGGGGGTAAACACACTAACACTGACTTTCAAAGGAGGCGGGGGGAAAACACACACACATGACAGCCTTCTTTCAGGTTCTGTTTACCAAATCCACTCACAAGGCTTTGGTCAGCCAGAGGCTATAGCAGAAGACACTTGCCCAAGGTGCCACGCAGTGGGACTGAACCCAGAACTATGTGGTTGGGAGATAAACTTCTTACCATACAGCCACATCTACTCTTCCATATAATTGTTAAATAATAACCGAGAGTTATGAAATTATAGCCAGCGACAGACTGGATTGAGTCAATTAACCTCCTACACAGGTTTCTGAAGTTGAAAACATGCAAGAAACTTTAGATGCTTTTTCTCTTCAATCACAAAGGAGTGGCTGGAGTTTTGAAGATTGGATCTGGCAAATTTATGACCCTTGAATGTTTGAACGCATTATTCGATAATTAGTAGCACAGAATCTGAGCCATACATGAAATTATGTGTATCTGTGTAATTATGTATTTAAAGACATTCATTAGGAATGGTAGGTTAATGATGGCCATATAAGTGGAAAATGATGTATTTTTGTGTAATGTTTAGAACGGGGCCTTTTTTTTGAAGAAAGCATACATACACTAGCACATGAGCACATACACACACACACACACACACACACACACACACACACACAGACGAATTAAAAATTAATACAAACATGAAAATTTTTAGTGAAAACTCACCTTCAAACAATTTAAGAAACAAAGAATGAAGAAACAAAAAAATATATGAAAGGAAAAGTAAAATAACAAAATTGAAATTAGAAAAAAAATTATGAAGTTAACTTGAGTCTCAAAAATGAATTTGAGGCAAAATAATCGAAAAACAATATTTTCCATTCAATAACAGCAACTAATCACATGTTTGGTATGACATATTAAAACACAGTAACAAAATGTTAACGACATTAACTATCAAGGCACACACTTGAGCAACAAAGGAACAGTGATAGAAGGTTGTCAGTTACAACTATATATGCAGATATAGATTATGAAATAAGAAAAATCAAAACTAGACAGAAACAGATATAAAGTACCAAGTAATATCAACAGCCAATACAAATGCATAAGTTACATAGTTTTAACAACACATATATTATAAGCTAATAAATGTGATAGCAACACCCAACCCATGTTAGCAACAGTCAATATTCAAATGATAACATCACCCAAAATAATATACTATGAAAGGATATCAACATCCAACATAAAAGGCATAAAACGAAAACAACATATGACATACAACTTATTGAATGTTAGCAACATCTGATATATATATAGACTATTGAATGTTAGCAACATCTATAATAAATATTTTTTAATGTTAGCAACAGCTGACAAACTTTTGAATATTAGCAACAGCTAACATACAGACTGTCGAATGATAGTAACATTGATCATACAGACTTTTGCACAATAACAACATCTAATATACACACTGTTGAATATTAGCAACATCTGACATAAAGACTATTGCATGTTAACAACATCTAATGTACAGACTTTTGGATGCTAGTAACATCTAAGATACAAATTTATTGACTGTTAGCAAGATCTAACATACAGACTTGAGAATGATAACATGAAACATTCAGATTTTTAAATGACAGCAACATCTAACACACAAACATTTTGAAATGATTAGCAACTACTAAAACAAATGCACAGAAACTAACTGTTGGCAGATTATAAAGTAATATTAATAACTAATGCTGGCCGTAGCAGATTATTCTCATCTGTCAACAATATAATGATGAGTGCTTTTATGCCCCATGAGTCCTTATGTGAAATCCTCTCAAGGTAAATAATGCAGTATTCTGTGTTCTAACACAACCTTCACATTAAGTTGGAGATCAAGATTACCCTTTCATATTAATACTGCTGCTATCTCAATCCACAATGCTCTAAGAGTTTCCTTGTGGATCAGCTTTATCTAAAAATCTAAGTCTAAAAAAATTAGCTGTTTGATGAGATCACATGACCAATTAGCATTCGGATTACTCTCTGAAATATAATGCTTATTCATTCACATTGTTTTGAATTAATCATACATTATCTTGTAGCTTTGAGATTAAACATTACAGAGGTGTGAAAAGTTGGATCTGACCAGTTTGAACACAAAACAGGTAGAATATTTGAACCGGATATGGCTGGTTTAAATGCTAAAAGAGTCAAATCAGTATCTTCTGTTTTAAGATTATCATGTTTTAACATGGTGTAGAAAATTGAAGTTATTTTCATTTCTGATTAATTTTATATGTGGTCAAACTGCAACAATATGGTGACAATTTCACAGAAGAGCAAAAATCCTCATTATATGGTTGACCAATAGTGTTACTAGGTAACCACATTCTTAAAAAGTATTTCACAATCAAATTTTTACAGTGGTGCTTTAACACTGAAAGCCCTTTAGTAACTAGACTAGATATGTGTTGCCTGTTAAGTTACAGACTTTCTTCTAAGATTGGGGGAAACTTTTTTACTGAAGTTTCAATTTTGAATTAGATTCTTTCTTAGAGTTATAAAGTTCTAACTCAGACTATAAAAAGAATATTACCAATTTGAGATATGCTATTCCACAAAAGTCACTGCAAATCTTAATTCAAAAGAGACCATTCCCAAATTAATTTTTACTTTTATTCTGCAGCCAGTTTATTTGAATTATTATTTTAGAGATCTTATCATGGCTAATAACAAGGAACTTAAACTTTATGCTCTAGAACACAACTCAACTTAGATATTAAAAATAAGGCAGCATGAAAGTAAAATGATTCTGTCTTCCATTTTTTGTTCCTGTTTGAGATACCGTTTTGAATCTATTTATTCCTCATGCTAGTATGGGTCAGATAGAAGTTCAATAAACTTCAAAATATATTTATCAGAAAGTGTTTCTTCAGCTTGGTGTCTTTCCTTACGGCTGCTAATTTAGCCATGAAATAGGGAACGTATTACCTAATTTCAACCAGATAGACAGAGCTCAATAAAAGTAAAATGTGTGCTTGCCAAAAGAAAAGTGGAACAATAGAGATTCCCTGATTGGCACAGAACAAAATAAATGACAGTCATTTGTGACAAAATATTTGAAGAAGAATACAAAGAAACACAAATAAAATATCGGCATTCTGTCATGAGTCAACTGTTTGTCTCTTTGTTTGGAAACTGTGTAAAGCTTATGTCCTTTATCTCTTGTTTCTTCATGCTTTTGTAAGCTTTCTAATTTTGCATAATTCCTTTCTTTAGATTCATGCTCGTCTGTAAGTACATGTGGATGTGCATTGTTTAGTGATTAGGGTGTTGGACACATGATTGTAAGATTGTGGTTTTGATTCTTGGACGGGGGTCAATGGATTATGTTATTGAGCAAAGCAATTCACTTTGTGTTGCTCCAATACACTCAGATGATGTAAGACCAGCATCTCATTCAAGCGGGGATATATACATGCCCCAGAAACTGGGAAACTGGCCTTATGAATCTATGTAACTCAAGAAGGGGTTTTATTCTTTATCCTGTAAATACATGTCAGTCTATGATTTCAAGTTCTTGAATGCTTCAATATTTCATAATCACAAATGCATAACTGAAACCCATCCAAAATAAAATATTTCTCATATTTGTACCTGAATTTAATTGTTTTATAGACAGTTTTACTAAACCAATATTTTATTTACTGAATATAACTCTACAGAAAATATAGAGTAAAGTTGAGCCATTCCAACACTAAAGACAAGTATACAGAAAAAAGTTGGGCCATTCTAACACTGAAGACAATGTGCTCATAATTAGGGAGATCTCTTATGTGTTTGCCTCATTAGTTACATCCATGCAATAGGTCTGCCATAGCAGAGATGACTGGAGCACCTAAACAATAGCAGTAGTCAGTTGTTATAAACAGCAGTAGTGATAGCTGCTAAATACTACCATTATAAATTATACATTTTCAGCAGTGGAGGAAGGAACTGGAAAACTGAAGAACCTATAAAGTCTATGGGAAAGATCCCTTCCTCCAGACTAAATTAACAGCAAAGGAAAAGAAATCCTCAATAAAATTTAATTAGAATAAAGACTGAAGTGAGAGCCTTCTGAATTAAATAGCTTGAAGTATTGAATGTAATTCTTCTGTGTTCTGAGTTCAAACCTCCACCAGGATACAAGTCTTCCATTTTAGTTAGTTAGTTAATTTTTTGACTCAAAAAGCAAAAAGCAAGGCCATGTAGGGGAACATGGAGTTATGTACAGGGTAGTGTTCATGTAAAGAGTTCAGGCCACTTGAGGTCAAGGGAGACTTTGAACCGAGCGGTCGTCAGCATCTTCACCATCTCGTCTGGCGGCTCAAAGTCAAACACTGAACATGTATTGAAGCTAATTAAATTAATGACATTCACATTGTGGTTGGTCAGTATTAGGAGACCAACACAAGGTCAATTAAACAAGGCTATGATTAACTAAGTAAATAATTTGGTTTACAATTATGATATATATTTAACACGGTATTTCAGCAATCTAATGACAATAGAAGTTGATTAATTAGCATTGTTTAACAATGAAACCAATTTAAAAACCATTCGTAAGATATATGAAATACTGTCCAAACTATATTGATTAGAGGAACAAAGGTAACAATATGAAGGTAAAAGCCAAACTTCTTCAGAATACCAATTAAAGGAACAGTTCCAAAACTCTATTCAAATTGGTTCTAAGTTAAAAAGAAGAAAGAAAAACTGCAAAATACTAGAGTAATGCAGAACTTTGTGTGTACAATCATTTCAAGGGTTTCAGTCCACATTTAAATATATAGAGATCTTGCCAAACTAAGACATAGCTTATATTTAACAAGAAACATTCTAAACTATTAGTCTGACACAATAGATTTATAGAAATACTCTTTCTACTCTATCAAACAATATTCTAGGGACAAAAGAAAACATAAAATATGAAGAAGAGTTATCATACAGATGACCATTATATAACAAGATATTCCAAAACTGAAGTAATATTTTAGAAGTGCCATTTTTATCAATATGAGATGTAATTGACAATATTTCCCTAAGATATTATTCACATGGAAATGTTAATTCTAGCTGGAAAAAGACCTTAAAAAAACAAAACAATATAAAATAATGAAAATTGATTTAAAAATTAACCAAGCTAAATATATACCCATTACCCAAAACATTCACTATATTAGATGATAAAGATAAACAATAATGTCAAATATAGTTGTGATGATCTGGAGTTGCAAAAATGAACAGATTGCATGGAGAAATCAAATAACTTTGAAAACATAAAGTTTTCTCAAACTTCTGCTTGAATATTTGTGATAAGCAGCATTGGAAGAATAAACAAACTGAAGCAACACAAATAAACAGCTAGTAGGATGAGAAGGGATGGGACCAGAGAAAAGAAGAGCAACTAAAAAAAAAAAACAAAAATAAAAACAACAACAACAGGAGGTTGGAAGACTGGCCTGAAAACTGAGTGAATAGCAAATTTATCAAAGAGAAATTCAGTGAGACTACATTCCAATACAACTGATAAAATCTGCAATAACTGACTTGGCTTTTCTAAAAAATAATGTCCTTTGGCAAAATAAATAATTGCATCATGAAAATAAGGTTTTCAAGGTCAGAAACAGTTTTACAGAAATCTAAACCTGTCACAGCCTAAAGTTTTCCAAGATTTTTTTGTCTTAGTTTTATTTTATTATTTTTTTTATTGCCTCATTTTCTTCTAAATATTTGGGAAAGAGCCAACATGCATGTGGATGTGGACTACAAAAGAATATTATAGCAGAATAATACATTTTTTAAAGCTCTTGTGTCTAATGACTCCTAATATGAACTCAACTGAAGTTTGTTAGGACATTGCTCAAAAGAAAGGCTACTTCACAATTCACTGCTTAAAGTCAAAATTTAAATTCTCAACTATAAGCAAAACCCAAGTGTATTGCAATTATAAAGAATGATGCATTTGTATTATATAATACATCAACAAACAAAAATATATGATAGATAATATGGTAATCTACTGGAAACATTTATTAACAAGTTCCATTTTCTATGTCCCTACTTATCTAAAGTTAAACATTAGCTGAACATTGCAGTAAACATTCATTCATAAGTTCATATTTGCAGTAAACCTTTCAATGTCTAAGCAAGGTGTTTAAACTCATACCGTTTCAACTGGAGAATTCACACTATGGATTACATCCTATCCAAGAAAGACATTAAAAATATTTTTTCCCCCCATGATTTTGTACACAGCCAGTCTTTAATCATGTGTGTGAATATGGCCTGCTAACATGTAGCATGCTTTCACTTATTGCTTTATGTAGTGTTTCTCATCATGAGCAAACACAGACACTCTCTCAGCCCACTGACCTTTGACCCAGCAGCACATCCAATATATGACAGTTGGAGTGAGAGAGCTGTACTAACTGCCAACTGGTACTCATTTACAGCTGAGTAGACTAGAACAACATCAAATAAAGTGCTTTACTCATACCACCCTGTCCAGAAACTGAACCCCAAACCTTATGATTGTGAACCAAACACCCTAGCCATTAGGCCATATACTTTTACAATTTAATCTGAAAAGGACAGATAGTGCCTACAACCTTGACTTGTAAAAGTATAAACGGAATTTGTGAAGTGATCGTTGATAATTATAAAACAGTCACAATGCAGTACATGATGCTCTGCTCAGACTCAGAGAATAGCACAAATTGGAAAATAATGCTCTAGGCATGGCTGGCTGTGAGATTAAAAAGCTTGTTTTGCAACCATGTGGCTTTGAGTTCAGTCCCACTCTGTGGAACCTTGAGCAAGAGCTTTCTGTTATAGCCTTGGATTGACCAATGCTGTGTGAGTGAATTTGGTAGATGGAAAGTGTGGGGAAACCCATTGTGTGAGTGTGTGTGTGTGTTCTTCCTTCCCTCCCCAAGAATCAACAAAAGTGACCACTAGAATAGGTGCTAAACTTAAAAAATAAGAATTGGGGTCAACCTGTTCAACCAAAACACTTCATGGCAATGTCCTAAACGCAGTCCAATGATTGAAGCAAGCAAAAGATAAAAGGTGATATCGGTCAGCAAGTACAATTACAGAGAACAACTATTTTGGTCTCCTTTCTGAAAATCTTATTGTCCACTCCACTATTACCACTCATATTAATATCTGTTTTTCCTATTTCCAGAAAAAGCTTTCCTCCATTTTTCTGTATCTTCATATTTCACCTATGATATCTAATTTTTCATGTCACCCTGGTTACATAACAACTAGCCAATGGCTAACTCTTCAGTCAATATAAACCATGTGTAATATGTGTTTATAATTAGGTAGTTCATTAAGGTGCAAGCTAGCAGACTCATTAGCACACCAGGCAAAATGCTAAAGCAGCATTTCATTCAACCTTATCTTCTGTGTTCAAATTCCGCAAAGGTAGACTTTGCCTTTCATCCTTTGAGAGTCAATGAAATAAGCACCAGTTGAACATGGGTCAATGTAATTGACTTATCCTGTTCCCTGAAACTTGTGCCAAAATTTGAAACTATAATTAGGTAGTTCGTTACTAACTTGTGTTTAGTTATAAATGCCTTAATCCTTTTGTTACCATATTTCCAATGAAATACACAGCCTTTGTTTCTATCAATTTTGAAAATAGCAGTTATTTTACTGATCTCTTCATTATTATCAAGCTGATGTTTGGAAGACAAATTAACATGAAATTTTGAAGGGATGCTTTAATTGAGATCACGGTAAAACAGGAAGTTTGTATCAAGGAATCAGGATCAGTCTCAGGTGGGTTAGTATCAAAAGGGTAAATAATCTCATTCTTAGCAAGTTCCATTCAGTCTTTCAATGCATTCACATACTCTTAAGTCACAGTATTCTACCACCAATTTTTTTAAAAAACTACTTCAAGAAAAGCAATCTTGTATAAGAATTTTAATTTGTTTCTTAGAGTGCACAGACCTAATCATAATAAAAGTTTGGTTCTTTCGGGAACAAAAACTAATAGAGATAATTTAAAAAACAGTGTAGCAATAAGGTCTAGTAGTTTAAATGTTCAGCTTACAGACTAATGGTGAAATTCTGACTCAAAATCTACTTCAGACATTCTGTTTTGTTGTATGACATCATTTCACTTCTAACAGTTACCCAACTGGATGTAGCTACTGCCCTTAGCCCATGTCTTACATATCTGGATTTAAGAAAGGTATTCAGTATAAATTATGCTCTTCCATTAGTTTATACAAATTTGAGATTTTCAGAATCTAATACATGATTCGATTAGGGAAAAAATAAATATAAACATATTGAGTGTTTTTTAAATCTCAAAAAGATATTACAATGCTTTTTTTATGCTATTTCACTTTTATTAGTCCATCATTATAAAAACAACAACAAAGATGACAAACCTAACTAGTTTGTGTGGTCTGTAAGGTATTTTCATTTGTAAATAATACCGTCATGATATGACTCACCCACTGATGAATGTATCTGGTTATGTAAAGTTTAAATATAAATCATGATAACTATATGATATAAACAAAATACTAATAGAAAACCTACAATCTTATAATTTTATAAATTCAAGATAATCTTACAATAGGAATTCAGTTATGGGCTTGAGCTGGCATAATTGACTCAATTCCTTATCTAAAATGTCATATGTTTTACCTATTTTAAAAATCAGTACTACAATCGAAGTTGAAATTCCACCAAGGTTGACTTTGCCCCTCATCACACCACATTCAATAGATAAGTACCAATAATATACCAAAGTTGGTTCAATCAACTACACTTCACTCCATAAAGGTTGGTGGCACTCTGTGACAAAATTAGAAATTAATAGCTAAATACATTTCAGTATTTAATTACATCCCTCTATGTACTGAATTCAGATCTGAATGAGGAAAATGACATTGCCATTTGTCCATCAAGAGACCACCAAAATAAGTACCAATAATCAGTTGAATAAATTATAAACCATCTTCATAAATGTGACCCCTACCACCCAGAAATTATTACTGCCATCATCGTTTATGTTAAAATCTTAATGTAAAGAAGAACACAGACAAAGTTATGCAAAAACTAAAAAAAAAAATACTCTAATAGCCTTTCCATAAAAAAATATTAGTAAGGAACTGTAAAGAATTCTTAAACAAAGTTTACCCATCTAGAAGGCACCTAGTAGGAGCCTGTTTGCTATGATACATAAAAAGTCTAAACAAAACACTACAGCTGCACAGTTTCTCAGCTGTGTGTGCATATTCTTGTCAGTTGCCTTTTAAGAGCAGGAATTTCAAGGGAGGCTGTCACGTGAATTACACATACCTTTAAGTTATTCAAAAGCAAGCAATCAAGAGGATTTATATCAGGAAAATCTTTTCTAGATGTTGTTAACGGTGGGGGGTGGGGGATGGGGAAAGAAAGACAGAAGAAAATAGTGCAGGTGAATGTATGAAGGAACATAGGATGCTGATAAACCAAGTCACTTTTAATCACAACTTATGCAAAATAATCCATTTAAGTAGCCATTATCTTGTTCTTATTACTCTTAGATGTTCACAGTATTCCACAGACTTCAAATTGGAGGCAACACAATCTAGTATTTAATCTAGTAAAAATCCAGTAAACGATAGGAAATATCATTTATAATTAATTCCATATGCACCATTGGTCACCCCCCTCTCTTTATCCACCATTCACTAGATCTACACCTGAAGCCTATCCAATCAAGTTGTCACCTACTCCTCTCTATCAGTCACTCAACACTTCATTTACTACATTCATCCCCCCCTCACCCACTCCCTATCTCTCACTCCTGCAATCTCTACCCACCTACATGCCCACTACTTCTGCCTCCACTCACTTCTACTCGCTTTGTAAGTTGAGGGTTCATACAGACACTTCATCATTACTACTTTTTATCTCTTCCCTGTTCCAGCTTCATTGCCCACACCCACTCTTTTAAAATATGAGTAACCATGTAGCAGCCTCTACAGCAAGAAATCTGTTTCTGTCCTGGCCTCTTCTCTCATAGTTTTAACTCCTCATCTCCCAGCATAAAGCCACTAGCACTGGTGACATGAAAAAAGCACTCACTATACAATGAAAAGTGCTTGGCTTTAGGAAGGGTATCCAACTATAGAAACTATACTAAAGTAGACAGTGAAACTCAATGCAGTCCTTGCGTTCATCAAATCTCATCAAACTGTTCAATCTATACCAACATCGAACACGGGCATATGATGATGAAAGAATTTTTTATTATATACTTTCTATTTACTTATTTAAACATGCAGACTAATCTTGAATATAAAAATAATTTTCTATACTAATTTTCTTGCTTTTTTGAAATACTATTTTACATGCTTTTCTATATGAGTTTTGACGATGGATGGTCTTTGTAACCACTCAACTGTAAAAGAAACTAATTGTCTAAAGCACAAAGTTACAACCTTGGTGAGGGATATGATACAAAGACATAGTCTGTTGTTCAGCCTGTTAATCTCACATCTGTTATCACCTTGTGGTTACCTGATAACATATACGACACATCAAGTATACTATTTGATAAGGTTGTCAATATTGGTGTTTGTTTTACTTCAAAAGCAGATCTGATAAAACCAATAGTCACAGAATCTCAACATTGATTTGAACTCAGATTAATGGAGTATTGAACTGCATAATAAGAAATACTGAGACCTAGTTTCAGTTAGCTTTTGCTAAACTGAACTATGCGTCATTTTTTGTAGCTAAAGATATTTATCAATGTTAGATCGGTTCTGTTATCTTATCTCTAAAAATTTGCATATTTTTGATAACTAGGTGAAGAAAGGCAGTTAACAAAATGCCTGCAGCAGATTTGGGTTCATAATAAACGAGCCGAGAGCTTCATACATTATGCACCCAGCTATCTTGACCATCAGTACAAAATATAACAGGAAACATCACAGAATAAAGTGATAGAGGAAATATTTTATGATGTTCATATCATTTTCAAAGTTATTGGCAATGTGAATGAAATGAAATAGCTACAACAAAGAATATAAACTTTGTTGTAGACTTGACTAATCAGAAGATTTCTCGGCAGCACTTAGCACTAAAAGAATGTTTATAGCATAAACAGTCTTCAAAAGTTGTCCACTATAACCTAATTCCAATGCCTTTACACAGCAAGCAACATATTTTTGACTCTTAAATTGGTACTCACAAATGTATACTATTCAATGTGTGTATATTTATATCTTAATACTACTAAATGTCTGCATTTGCTGCTGCAAAGGCCACCTTATCACCATTGCTTTTATGTTCACTCATCCACACTTGCACAGGTCAGACAGAATTTGTTGAGGTAGATGCTCCTGTTGGTGCGTACTCACACCTGTTTCCAAGAAAGGAAACCATGCCTTCGGGGGGGGGGGAGGGAAGTTATGAAGCAGATAGAAGAGATTTTGGAAATGGAGAAATTGATGGAGAAAGAAATGACAGAAAAATTTAAGTTGGAGTACTTGCGCAGACTGAGACTGATCCTTAAGTCGAAATTAAATGGACAGAATAAGATTGAAGCTATCAACACCTGGGCGGTTTCACTCCTTAGATATGGTGCAGGAGTAATCGCATGGACAGTAGACGAACTAAACAGCTTAGACAGAGAGACAAGGAAGTTGCTAACTAGATATGGGGCACTCCATGCAAAAAAGTGACACAGACAGACTGTATGTAGCAAGAAAAAGAGGGGGAAGAGGACTTATTGGATGCGAGCACAGCATTAGAGCAGAAGAAAACAACATAGCATGGTATGTAAACAATGCTATGGAACTGCTATTATTAGAAGTAAGAAGGTCAGGCTTGTGTAGGATGAAAGATTGCAAAGATAAAGCACTATACAAGAAATTGAAAATGAATGAAACTGAAAATAGGTGGGTTAAAAATAAAATGCATGGTCAATTTCATAGGGATGTTGAAGATAAGACAGACAGAGAAAAATGATGGCTGTGGATGACTAAAAGTGATTTAAAACCAAAAACAGAGACACTAATCTGTGCTGCCCAAGAGCAAGCACTAAGAACAAACTACATAAAATACAGAATACACAACACAGCAAAAAGTGATAAGTGCAGAATCTGTGGACAAAACGGTGAAACCGTATGGCATATTACCAGCCAATGTACACCACTAGCCCAGAAGAAATATATGAGACACCATGACAATATAGCCAGGCTTGTCCATTGGACACTTTGCAACAAGTATGGATTTAACAGAGCAAAAAATTGGTATGACCACAAATCTGAAGGCGTTGTCGAAAATAAAAATGCAAAGATCCTATGGGATTTTATGATTCAGTGCGACCATGAGATTGAGAATAGGAAGCCGGACATAGCCTTAATTGAGAAAGAAAACAAACCATGCTGGATCACAGACATAGCATGCCCAGCTGACAACAAGGTATGCGATAAGGAAGAAAGAAAAGTCAAGAGATATGACAGGTTAGCTTGGGAAGTTAAGCAGTTGTGGTCAATGAAAAAGGTGGTAGTAGTATCAATAATTATTGGAGCCCTGGGAACAGTGAGCAAAAATCTCGAGAAGTACGTGGAACAAATAGGGGCTGCAATAAGGATTTAGCGCTTGCTGAAAACAGCACTGCTTGGAACCGCTCGAATACTCCGGAAGGTGCTTGAAAAATAAGAGGTGTTACCTTAGTTCACTGGTAGTGAACAGCTGACACCGTAGTACATCTCCAGCATTAGAAACTGTGCAAAAGCAATAATAATAATAATAATAATAATAAAGCCAAATTAAAGATACACCTCCCTAACAGAAAACAACAAAACTCAAAGCTGATACTGAAGGATTGTTGATCATAATACAAGATTAAAGCCTTCACATCAAAAAGAAAAAGCTACAAAAAAACCCCAAAAAACCATGAAGCAGAGTATAAAAAGTAACTTCAGAATATGTGGAGGCTATGAAAAAAAAACCCCCAAAAACCCATTGTTTCTGACTGCCTAGTCTCAAACGAAACGGAAAAATGGAATATATAAACAGAAACAATAGGGTTTCAATGTGTCATAAACTGGAATAAATATCAATATGAAGGGAAATCCACAGAAAAGAGGTGGTAAAACATGCTTCAATCCACATGCTTCAATCCACAGAAAAGAGGTGGTAAAACATGCTTCAAATGTTTCAAAGCATGACAAATTGATGATACTCTGGGGATATTCCAATTCATTCACAGAGAAATTATGACAAATCTCTCAGGCATTATTGTCAAAGAACATTGAGAGAAATAGATTGACATATAAATTCCGAAAGATGATAATATAGTTCTGAAGAAAGAAAGTCCAAATGCAAAGTGGTATCTAGCTAGAATGTGAAGAGTGAATATAGGAACAATCCTAATAATTAGTGCCTTGGGAATGGCAAAAAAGGAAGGAAAAAGAAGCAGACAAATATATAAATATACAAATAAAACCCCATGGCATACAAAATACAGACAGTAGCCATGACTAGCCACTGCACATATATATTTATTACTTAGAGCTAAAAAACACCAACAGAAAAATACATATAAGTAAGGAAGGTAAATGGAGTTAAAGACAAAAGTATACCGAAAGCATATAGTAGCAATAAGACTGTTGGAATATTAATAAAAACAATAACTGTTTCAAATTTTGGCAGAAGGCCAGTAATTTTAGGAGGAGGGGGGTGTTAGTTGAATACAACAACCCTTGTATTTGACTAATATTTTAGTGACCCTGAAACGATGAAAGGTAAAGTTAACTTTGGCAGGATGTGAACTCAGAATGTAAACAGCCTGAGGAAATGCAGCTAAGCATTTTATCTAATGCACTAAATATTCTGCTAGCTTTTCACAGAGCCATCTCAAAAACATCCATACACTTCAATACATAGCAATGATAATAATTGTTTGTAAGGTGTGTATTTGGGGAGGGGAATGGTTAATTATACTAACGCAAGTACTTGACTTGTACTTTATTTTAGTGACCCTAGCCTTGACTGCTATTTTATTTTATCATCCCCCTGATGGATGAAAGGCAAAGTTCACTTTGATGGGATGTGAACCCAGAGAATAAAGAAATCAGAAGAAATACCACAAGGTTCAACACAACAACAACAACAGCAATGATTTCTAATTATTGGTACAAGGACAATGAATAAGAGTACAGTTTGCAAAAAGTACAGGGGTTTACAAAGAAACTGAATGCATGAAAAAAAAATAGTATACAAAAATTTGATAGAGACCCCATAGAGAAAAGCTGCACCTACCCAGGATTTCCAGATTATAGATACAGGTTAAGTATAGGCCTATTCACCCAGGCTTTGCTCATTGCACTCAGTCACCTTTCAATTAATTTCAGTTGACAAGATAAATATAAGGCCACAAAGTTTGTAGAATGGTATACTCAATCATATAGACTCCAGTATTTGTGTGACACTTATTTTATTGATTTGAATGATAAAAGGCAAAGTCAATCTGAGCAGGATTTAAACTAAGAAATCCCAATAATTTCTTAACTGGCACAAAGCTGTAATGAGCTATTTTTCTGTCAACATAATCATTTGATATAATTATATAGATTCAAGTTAAAGGAGTTAGGTTCAAGGAAAATTTATACACTCAAGGAGATTAATAACCTAAGCTTAAACATGAAACTGAAATTCACGTTTTGTGTGTGTGTGTGAGATAGAGAGAGAGCGAGATTGTTTGGTACAGGCCGAAGACTGCAGACAAGGGCAAAAATAGACCATATTTACAGCATATAGGTACATCAGTCATAATTATGATTCCTATTCATGAGCTGTAATCCCATGCTAACAACTCTATGCTAGTTGTACAAGTAAAAGCAATGGGAGAAAGTGTTGCAGCAGGGGCAGTTAGCTTTAACCCTTTTCTTAACATAATTTCTGTTGAGATGTTCTGTGTTTCTTTCAATCACTTTTAAATAGAACAAAGAATTTAGTAAAATAACTTAGTTATCATTAAGCTGGTGCTATGAACATAAATTGTGAATAAGGTCAATTGGTGGAAGATTTTAATTCAGAACTTTTAAAAACAAGACATTTCTACTATAGAGCCAGACGCAGCTTCAGGTGGTTTTGTGTAAAGGGTTAAAGAGAGGCCTGGACAGATGACTGCAATGCTTCTGAATCAGAAAGTAAGGCAATAGCTTTATCAAGGAAAGGAAGCCCATCAAACCTTGGAAACTGCAAGTTGCCTATAGTAAAGTATCTTGAGATTTAGGGTGTAATCATAGATGGACGGAAAGCTGGGGTGGGCAGAACAAGTGTTCACTATATAACAGAGCTGCATAAAGTCTTAGGGCTCTGAGACACATAATTTACAAAGCATTATGTAGCATGCCTATCTATGTTTGATAAATACCTCACACATACTTAGCTGTGGAGGCGCAATGGCCCAGTGTTTAGGGCAACGGACTCGCGGTCGTAGGATCGCGGTTTCGATTCCCAGACCGGGCATTGTGAGTGTTTATTGAGCGAAAACACCTAAAGCTCCATGAGGCTCCGACAGGGATGGTGGTGATCCCTGCTGTACTCTTTCACCACAAATTTCTCTCACTCTTACTTCCTGTTTCTGTTGTACCTGTATTTCAAAGGGCCGGCCTTGTCACTCTGTGTCACGCTGAATATCCCCGAAAACTACGTTAAGGGTACACGTGTCTGTGGAGTGCTCAGCCACTTACACGTTAATTTCACAAGCAGGCTGTTCCGTTGATTCGGATCAACCGGAACCCTCGTCATTGTAACCGACGGAGTGCTTCCATCCACACATACTCAGCTAACTCTCTGCAGTCCAAAAAATCTCTTAGGATCATTGAAGTTGAAGGAGGAATGCTGCAAAGATGCTGCAAAGATGAATAGCTTTACTACAGTAATCGACAAAAGTCACACAGGCCATGGCCTATAAGAACTTAGTAATGCAACAACTTCAATATGAAAGACCCAAGCTAGTACATTTAACCTGTGCATGGCATCTCAACGCTCACTCAATACCAAGACACACATTGTGAACAGGAGTTTTCTGCACTTGATTATCAGAATATGGAACAAACCTCCAGAAATTATCAACAGAACCATCTTGGTTGACAAGGTCCAGGCTTTCTAAGGCCAGCTGCATAAACACTGATGGTCACTACTAGCATTATTTGCCTCCAACATTGGAGATGCAAGAAATTAGTAATACTGGAACTCTTAACGGTAATTTCACCAACTTTCATTTAAGCATGATCTGAATATAGTTGTTTAAAAATGGGATGTCACCCTGAAATTAGTATTGTTTATTGCTGTCCGTATTTAATAACCAAATAAATACAGAAATACTGAAAAAACAGACACAATAGTATCTGTGCTATGCTAAATGACTCATTTCAATTTCTGCTGTCAACATTCACTTCAATTTTGGAATTCTTAGATTGTTATTCTAACAACTTTTCACAAAATTTCCTCTGGGTTTGGAGTTACCTATTCACCAATTCCACCGAGTTTTTGTTTTTATCTTCTTTTTCCTCTTACCATTTTGTTAGAAAATGTTGAAGTTAAAGAAAAAAGAGCAAATATAATGATTTCTTTCTTCAATTTTTCATATTATCATTTCATTAAGAACAAAATATTTCATTTGGAAGATTTATGTTCTTCAACATAAATTATATCGAACCTCTTTGTTATGAAAGTTTTATCCACAAAGAACAAAAGTTGAAACAAGCATACCAAACCAGTTATTTTTAAGTAATGTTTCTTTTCTTAAAAAAAAAAAAAACAACAAACAAACAAAAAAAAAACTACAGAATTCATATTTTTAAACGATTGTTAAATGAAAACAGGAAAATAGAGCTGAAGAGAAATCAGGGTTTGGAAACTAAAAAACTGAAATCATGATATTCCTAATTTAATATTCTTGTGTAACCATTTCGGTTGCTCTAGCCTGCTTTATAAGAATATATGAACAACCCCAGTATTTAATTAGTACTTTATTGTTATCAATCACATTACAATTTTATTTCCTCTTTGGTCATACTCTATTCTGTTCTATACTTATTGTTTATTTCTTCGGTGAAACAGTTTCTGCCAACTTTTCACAAACGATATCTACAGTTCTTAATTCACGACATTTTTTTCAACAACATATCCATCATCACTACACAACATGCTAAAGATAGAAAACTGCTGTAAACAGCAAGCATATGAAGTATGTAATATAGCATTAAAAAAAAAAAAAACGTTTATTTAACAGATAAAAAAAAAAATTAAATTAAAAAATATAAAAGAAATATTAGGCACAATGCTATTTTTTTTACACATTGCAAGGGATTGTTCATGCGAAGAGTTATTTGGATTAATTTCTGATCTTACCATGTTGCCGGAGATCGAACCCATGTATTTTGGCTTCCTCTTGCAGGATAAAATTAAACCAGGGCAGGGCATCGGCACCTACACATGCAAGGGACAAAACATACATGCACTACAGAGAGAGAGCATGCGCTGGTAATCATGGGAGAGGTGGCAGTGTTAATTACAGATTTTCTAAATCTGTTATCAAATTAATTAATCTGTCATGGTAATTATATTTATAAAACATGTAATTAAAGGATACATTGCCAATTTGTTTAAGCAAAATATGCATTGTTTGTTAATAGTCCTTTGTTATTATTTTACTACTATTAGTTGTATTTATGTTAATTAACCCAACAAAAATTAAACTTGCATTCTATCTTTGTTAACATAACTACAAGAGTAACAACAACAACAAAAAAATCAACAACAAAGACTAGTGTTAATTGCTCTGTGAGAATTTTCCATTCCAAATCACTTTAATTATGAAGGATGAATATTTTACAAATAAGTACATTAATTCCTTTCTACAATAGAAGTCACTCAGTAACTGATAATATAAGAAATTAAAATTAATATTAACAATTAGAGAAAGATGTTTCTGTTGTTCATATGGCTGATATTTTATTTTATGAACGTTCTATCAATTGAAGAGAAAACAATGAAACAAAACAATGCAACAAACAAATTAAAATGGAATTATTCCAAAGTATTTTTACATTTATATTTATTTAGAAAATTTAATAGAATTAACCAAATGTTAAAAAAAAAAGAAAAAAAAAGAAATGAAATCAATGTAAATAATTGAATAAGTTAAATTAAACAAAAACAAACTATAAATGAGACATAAAAGGCAAATGTACTCACTTGCCTAATCTAGGTAAACAAGGTGTTTGACATCACCGCCACGGCATACAGAGGTTCTTATGGAACTTGTTATGCCACAGGGATAGCTATGTGATGAAGAATTTTGCTTCACAATAATTTAATTCTACGTTCGATCCTACTGAATGGACAAGTCTTTTATCATAGTCTCAAGCTGGCCAATACTTTTTGAGTTGAATTTGATGGACAGAAAACTACAGAGAAGTTCACTGTATATGTGTCCATGCATATACATATATGTAGTGACATTTAAAAAACACCATCAGAAAAATTTAAAATTTGTGCTTTTTGAACCAAGACCCTGGTGATATTTATTCTGTACTGAGCCACAGATACTCCCTTGTCATCCATGCTATAAGAAATGAACCAACAGATGCTATTATCTACTTTCACCAATTCCAATGAAAAAATATCCTGCATTTCTAGACCAGCCTGTTGGTCATCCAGTGATTCACAGAAGAATCAAGTAGTATATTAGGTATCATCAGCTTAAATGCAGAATAAGTGGTGTTATAAGTACATAAAGTCAAGAGAATTATAGAGTCCTTGGCATTTCCTACAAAAAAACACTCACCAAGGTACATACATTTACATAAGAAAAATGTTTACTAAATTACTATTTGTAAATCTCTCAACAAGAGACATTCAGAAACAGTACTCTAGAGTAAAGATTATTTGCCAACATAACATGGTAGTCCTAGTTAGGACAAATGCTACTACTATTTAGCCCCAGGAAGCACTATTCAAACAAGACTTTGGCAACGCCACCTCTAGCTGAACAGTTATTCTGTGCCGATGAAGAGAAATAACCCAGAAATCATGATAAGACACATATTGTTTTGTGCTGAGTGGGGATACTAAATGCCCTTGTTCGAAAATATAAGGACAGAGATAGTGTTTCATATAGCCAGTTGGAGATGATGTTTCCTGGAGCTAAATAGCAGTAGCATTCATCCTAACCAGGACTGCCATGTTATGTTGGCAAATAATCTTTAATGTTTACTAAAGATTTCTGTTAATTTTGATATTCTATAAAACTAAGTGTATATATTGACAGATTTTACCAAATTAAAAAAAATTCAATGAAATAAACACAAATTGATATGCTTATACATAGATTAAAAAGTTAAGGCTTTCTTCAATATATAAAAGTTATAATTTTGCCACTTTGAGCAAAAAAAACCTGAGAAAACTAAGCTTAATTGAATCAAAACACCATATTTCTAACAAATGGTCAATTGTGGAATCTATTAATGCCATAATATTTTCATTGACACTTCATCATCAACACCTTGGAACAAGCGAAATATAGAAATTGTTGTATCTAAACCAAATTACACACATGTATGCAAATGTAAGCTCAAACAACACTGACAAAAACTTTCATAACACTGAAAAGGCTAGCTCTATATTACTTCAATTTAAACTGCACTTTCCATCACTCCAACCTTACATGTCATCAATACAGTCGCAACACCGTGATTAAGCAGGTTTCTGAGTCCTTCTTTTCCAGACCTGAAACTCTGCAATTCCCTTTTCCCTCCCCAACTATAAACTCTAATCACTAACAAGCAACCTAACTACAAGGTGACTACAACTATATTAACCTCATTCATTATATATATATATATATATGGCCACTTCCCCTGGTGAAGAAGATTGGTCTGCAAGAGCCATGTGCCAGTGCCACATGAAAGAGGTAGATGTAAGGAAGGGCATATAGCCATAGAAACCAAACCAAATCAAATCAGATGGGAACCTGGTGCAGTTCTCCAGCTCTGGTCAAACTGTTCAACCAATGCCAGCATGGAAAACAAATGTTGAAGGATGATGATGATGATTTTATATATATATATATATATATATAAAATAATTCATCCGATCGTAGCCGTTGCCAGCGCCGCTCCGACTGGCCTCTGTGCCAGTGGCACGTAAAAGCACCATCCGTTCGTGGCCGTTTGCCAGCTCCGTCTGGCACCTGTGCGGGTGGCACGTAAAAAGCACCCACTACACTCACGGAGTGGTTGGCGTTAGGAAGGGCATCCAGCCGTAGAAACACTGCCAGATCAGACTGGGCCTGATGCAGCCCTCTGGCTTCACAGACCCCAGTTGAACCGTCCAACCCATGCTAGCATGGAAAGCGGACGCTAAATGATGATGATGATGATGATGATGATGATGAATTCTATGCCAAAGGATCTTAAAGCAGAGCTGTGGACACCGTTTATCCTCTGTTTAACTGCAATAAATACAACCTTATCACCACAGTTGATTATCAATTTTTCACTTTTTTTTAACAACCAATAATGGATTCAAGACTTGTGTATATATCTGGTGAGAAAAAATGGTTGGAAATATAAAGAACAGACATAAATAATGAATAGCCATACAAATAAGTAGACAAAATATTTGAAATATAACTAGACAAAAATAAGTAGACAAAAAATGTGAAAGAGAAAGAATGGTTAAACCGAGAAAAAGTTCAGAAATAAATAGCAACTGAATTTAAAATTCTCCCAATAAAGAATAGAAGAAAACTAAACATTTGTCAAAACTAACGACTACAGGAAATGTATAATTTTTATAGTTTTCAAATTAATATTTGTTTATAGTACAACTAGCAGCATAGCTCGGCATTGCCCGGGTATGTAAGAGCCCCTAGTAGGCAACGACTAATCCCAATCTAGTCCTTTCCCTCTAATTTCCTGCCAATTTGTGAAAGATATTGTTGAAAATATGTCATCTTGAATTTGAACGCGATTTCCCAAAATGGCATGATTTTATCGATTTTTTCTGATGGTAAGGTATTGCATGGAAAACTAACGTCAGAATTAAGTTCCTGAGGGTAACATTAAGCTTCACCATGAGTTTGGTGAAAATCGATTGCAAGTTGCGAAAACTACAAATAGAAAATGTGTTGCATATAAAAAGCTGAGATTCTCGACCCCATGTCAAATTTATCGATTTTTTTCAGAACTGGGGGAGCTTTTCAAAATTTTCGCTGCGTTAGTTTTGAATTATGACATTGGGCTATGTGTGTATCATGTTTCATCAGAATCGGTTGAAAGCCGTGTTCAGGGTGAGGGTACAACCTGACAGACACACAGACAAACTGCCGTTTATATATAGAGAGATAAAAAAAAACAAACAAACAACAACTGTATAATTTATTAAAATCAGACACAAAAAGATACTGACAAATAATAAACAATTTTTAAACAAAACCAACCATTTCTAAATTTAGGGGGTCAATGTTACTTAAAAGAGGATATACTATAAGGTGTTGTTTGGGAAGAAGAAGACCTAAGAATATTTGGGATAAAGACCTCAGGACACCGAACCCTTTGGAGGAGATGACAAAGGACTGAGATATTTGGTGCTCAAGAAGACCCATTTTCCACAGCAGAAGTGTTAAGGCTGCATCCCACAGGGAAGAGGATTGGCTTGCAAGAGTCCTGTGGCAGCACCACATAAAAGCACTTGTGCCAGTGCCACCCAGTATACATTGTAAGATCACCCAGTGTACACTGTAAAGTGATTGGTGTTAGGAAGGGCGAACAGCCACAGAAACCAAGCCAAATCAGACTGGAACCTGGTGCAGCTCCCCCAGCTTGCCAGCTCTAGTCAAACTGTCCAACCCATGCCAGCATAGAAAATGGATGTTAAAGGATGATGATAATGATAAAAGAATTGGTCTAGCAATCCAAATTCTTAAAACTTTCATGCTCACATAAAAGAGAAATAATAATGATTTTGCAAAGAAATTAATAAATTACACAAAACAGTTTGAACAAGGAATCAAAATGGATTACAGACATGCTGAAGATATAAGAGCTTTAACGGGAATAGTTACATTTTTATACCATTTGATGAATATGCAATATTCCATATGTTCCTAACTGAAGTTATTTCAATTTCCCTCTGCTACGTATGCTTATGGAAAATCTACAACTTCACATTCCACTTCCTTCACAAATATAAAATTATGTGGCTTGTCCAAATAATTCAACGTTTGACAACAGAATTATGAAAGAGCAACCATCTCTCAACAATAAGAATAAAAGTACCATACTGTATTACTGAGTCATTGTCCATTGATAACAATGATTTAACTTTTATGACATTCATCAGAAGAACAGATTCCACAAATACCAATGATACAATAAAAGTTTTTCAATAAATATCAAATAAGGTTAAGATCTGATAGAAATCAATATATAAGTGAAAGTCAGTACGTCCGAAACATGATTTTTTTTTTCTTTATCTCTTTCTCTGCTAATTATTTAGTCATGGAAAACCACACAGGATTGCAATGAGTAACGATGTGGCTGCTAGAATCTGATATTGAACTGATGATCAAGCTTTTCCCAAGATAACTAACCAATAAATGTTTCCAATTATTTGCATTCATTATGCAACATAACCAGAGAAATGAATTAATTAGGTTGTATTTTATTTTTTCCAGATGGTCATTTTTGAAGTTAGTGAACACATTACAAAGATATGTAGATTACAATGGGATAATAATAATAATAATAATAATAATAATAATAATAATAATAATAATAAATGTTTCTTCATTGGTGCAGTCCAAAAATCTCCTTTATTAACATCTGATCCTGAATAATACTGAGAAAATCACCCAAGACCAAGAGAACTGCAGATACTTAAATATAAACTTAACACAACTACTTCTTGCTTTAAGTATTATGTCTACATGAAATCCATTAAAAAAATTCTAGTGGTGCTAATGTATAAGGTAATGAACACTATGGTATTCTTAGCTCTGCTGATAGAACTAATAATAGTGACTCATCCATAGATATAAATACATATACATAAGTGCTACTGTTTTGTATTTCTTTACAAACAATAATCTGCTCAGTATATCTTTCACATATATCTTCCATTAACATTACAAAATTTCATTAAATATTTAAATAGGTTTTCTCAAATGGAAGCGTTCATCAATATGAAATTATACAAAATACAGACGCTCAACATTTGAAAAAATTCTTTTTTTCTTTTATTTAGCTTCTTTTCTTTAATAAACCTCATATAATAATACATGATCATTTTCTTTTTTTTTTTATTATTGTTTTCAACATTTTGCTTTAATTCTAGAAAGGACTAGTACCAAGTGCAAATATGTGAGATTTGCATGTATTGTAGAAGTTGGGAATTTTAACAGCTAGATGCTCCTTCTAAAATGAATCACTCTTTAAACCCTTGTCGCTTCATCAAACCAATATGTCCTGGGTTGAAACTAAAGCAAGTACTAGCTTGAAAAGATGAAAGGGTTAATATTTCAACAACTTGATTATTATAATGACTGAATCAAGTTTACAAATCAAAACGTGTTCGCCCACTGAAAAAGTATTGCAAAAGTTTGTTTGCTATTGTTTTTTTAGCAGAATGAATTAAAGCTACTCTACACAGTGATGATATTTCCCTAAAATAACTAGCTCCATGAAAATTCTATGAATTTCAGTTATTTTAGCCTTTGATATTAAATATAATAGAATTACGAGGAAGGGAATCAAATTATATTTTTATTTATATGTCCTCAGCCTACCAACAACCAGCATACAACAGTAAGCTATTTTCTTACAATTATAATTTCAGAATAACACTATAAATCAACATTTTCAACTGAAATATTCAGACTGCACATGGATTTGAAAAATAAACAGATTGGACTTTCTCTTACAGAAATATAGTTTCTGAAAACCTCCCATATCAGAGATTTCAGAATAGTTATTGTATAAGATATTTTATCATAAAACTTTATTATTGTAACTCTATTCTACTTATCCTCTGATCACAACCTGTATAATAATTTATAATTTGTTTTAACAGCTAATGTTTGAATTAATAAATGTTACATAAATCCCTTAAAGCTTATCACACTGTGTGTGTATGTAATAACAGCTAACATTCTTTTCATACTTTATTACTATCTCTACAAGGAACACAAACTGGAATGAGATCTTTATGGCTCCAAATAAACACCGTTGTTGATGAATGATTTTATAGATAAAGAGTAATTAAATACAAATTATTAGAAGTATCTTGATTGTTTTAGTACCAAACAAAAATAAAACTCAGTAAATTCTTTGGTAAGCAGCTAAAAGGTTAAACATTCCAATAAAAACAATACACTAAAGTTTAAATCACTGAATTACTCCTCCCTACTTAAACTTCTGTAAGGAAACACGACTGTTTCAGAAAGTCAACATATGGTTCTGATCTTCTAAGTTTTTGTCAACATGTGATAAAAAAAAAGTTTTTTTTTTACATTTCAACTTATCACATTCTATTTATATTTAGTTTGAACATAGTTGGAAAATTATTAAAAGTTTGAATAAAATGAGTAATTTCACCAGTGTAACTGCTAACTCAAAAATTAAAAAAAATTTTAATTTTTACTCTTCCATAAATATCTGAAAGGAGGTGATTAAATGTACTTATACATTATTTACTGATCACCTCAAAATAGATGGTTTATAACATAAAACTAAATGGTGAACTCAAATGCTACAAGATATAACATTTCTGAATTAATCTCCAAAGATCATAATTCTTCTGAAATCTAGCAGCAGCTGCTATAAGAGTCAAAGTTCAGGTTGTTCTTGATATAAAGAACCTTAGTGTCTAATGATAAAATAATATCACAAGTCACATCATAAAATATAAATATAAAACCAGTTTCAAATTATAAACATCTTTTAGACAGGCTGGATTCAAACTATTTTCAAATAATAAGAACAAGAAACGAAATCAGTTTACAAGAGAAAGTATGAAATCTGTTCAGCAACAAACCAATGTAATACCATAAAAGAAAAGATGTAAATATTTTGAATAACTATCAGCAAGATAAAAGGGAATATGTTTGGTTAAAATTTTTTAATAGAAATTATTAATGTAAGACAGGCTACCAATAAGCACTTTGTTTCACCACAGAAAAATACAACATAATTAAGTAAACAATATAAGCTGTTAAAAAGGTAATGAGCAAGTGCCTGTCCAACAGTGATTGCATCATCCATACTCTCAACAATGCCCAGTCTCTTTTACAATCTCTTGAACAAGCCTCAAATTGTGTAGGTCTTTACCTCAATGAGGCCAAGACTGAATACATAAACAAGTGCCTGTCCAACAGTGATTGCATCATCCATACTCTCAACAATGCGCCCTTAAATATGGTTTCTGATCACAAATATCTTGGGTCATACATATCATCATCTGGAAAAGACTTTCTAACTAGAAAGGGTATGGCCTGGTCAGCCTGTAATGACATGCATAAGATCTGGTCATCAAATCTAAGTAGAGACTTCAAACTTGAAATCTTCAAAGCCACAGTCGAACCAATTCTACTATATGGCTCAGAAACCTGGACGTTATCAAAGAAGCTTGAGAGGCGGTTGGATGGAACCTACACTCGCCTCCTTATGAGAGCTCAAAATCTCTCGTGGAAGCACCATCCAACCAAAATGCAAATATATGGGAAACTACCACCTGTGTCATCTCTTGTGAAAGGTAGGAGAGTCCAGTTTGCTGGACATTGTTGTAGAGCTGAAAAAGAAGTAATTTCTACTCTTCTCCTCTGGAAGCCATCTACTGGCAATACCAGAGGGCGCACACTCTCCTACCCTGATGTAATCTCCAGGGATACAGGCATCCAGCAACAGGACCTCTGTAATGCCATGATGGACCGTGAAGTCTGGTGTAGCATGGTAAATTCCATTGTCTCGACCACGGTCGAACAATGATGATGTTGAATGAGCAATATGATAGTATTGTGTTCTTAATGAACATTCCATGAATCTGTATCCTCCTGCAAGTCTTGTCTTGAATATCTGATTATGGCAAATAATTCCATTTTCCTAAAGCTACTCTACATATTACAAACATAAAATGGGAAAAAATAGGAGTGACAGGAATTGAGAGAGCAAAAGACTAAATGACTTACAACTAATTAGTTTCCTGAATCAGTGATTGAAATTAAAATCAACCCCAATTGTTTCGTTTCCCTCCTGCTTCCCGATCAAATATATGGATTTGTGCCAATGTAAAAAACAACTATGAATTTCAAATAATATTTTATCTTACTCTAAGTAAAAATGTGTCTGTTAGGAAGCAAAGGTAAAATTTTGTTTGACAAGTATCACCAAGTACAACAGTGGGAAGTATTTTAGGATAAAAGGTGAGCTTCAGACAGAGATGAGTCAGAGACATGGTTTTGAGAATGAGTTGAAACCAATTCCTTTTGCATGCTAACATCATTGAGAAATAGTTTGAACATCATCCAATCTTATCTGCTACAAATTTACACCTTATATCTCATTAAGAAAATGGTATTGACCGTGATTTTGCTGCTTTTTATGTGGTTTATCTTTCATTCACTTAAGAGAACCAGAGCTGAGCACTGGAAAGATGGACACTTGTGATTTAAAATGAATAAAAGGGAAATCTACAGAAATTTTCAAAAGTAAATATAAATAGTAAATATTTGAAATAGGAAAAAGTAAAAACAACTGGTAAGAAAAGGAAATAATTCTATTTTGGTAAAGATGCTAAATAAACAAACTTAAACTGAAATATTTTGTAAAATATATTTCAGATTATTGGACTAGGAATGTCACTGATCAGTAATGATGTCTAAGCACTAGCAGGTCATATTAATTTATTTGGAATACTATTACATACAAACCAGGCATATTAACTGGATCAGAGAAATACTGTTGAATATTATAAAATAAGCAAGGATTGTGTACAAAATGAAATATTTTATTATTATTGCAATTTTCTTATTAAGTGTCCTAAACTGAATTTCTTTGACACTAGAGAAAGCTGTACTACTATTTACATGGCATCTATGTTGTACTTCAGTGAAGCTCACATCTATCATGGTTTACCTGCTTTTACAAACATCCTATTCTACATTGTCTCAGTCCATCTAGTTGATAGTAGATCATCTGGATATCAACCCCAGACCTGAATCTACAAGTTGTCAAGGAATATCTTTCTTTCAGATCTGGACTACTTCTGACTATGTGTATCAAAATTGAGCCTAGCAAGATTTGAACTAAGGGATATAGAATATTGCAAGATTTTTGTCTGACGCTCAAACATAACACTATCCCACTTCTGATTCACACACTAAAATATCAAAAATTTTTATTGTGTTTTAAAACAAAGTTAAGCAGATTTTCTTGTTTTTAGGCACTTTACATTACATAATTTTCATAAGGAATTTCTTGAGTTTACATGATGATTCATAAATCAGGTTTGTTATGCATGAAGCTAAGTTTGAAAACTAGATTTGAAAATGAAAAATACTAAATAGTAGAAACAGTGCAAAATAAAAGCAGAAATACTGGAAACAAAACAGAATTAGATTAATTTCTATAATTAAAAAAAAAACAGGAATTTTTGAGTGATTTAAACTAAACCAATAAAATTGTTTAAATGATTTATTTAAAAAAAATATTGATGTATAAATAGTATGATTTATGATTTTCTCTATTATTATTATTTTTATTTTTTTTCTCTTTGGAATGAGAGCAAATGTAATTTAGAAAAGAAAAAGTTATATAGTCCAGAAGAAAATATCTATCAGCACATTACATGCAAGCACACATACATTCTGGGTCACCATACAACCACACACACACTCACTATTCAAATGTAATAATAAAGGCAGGTTGAATATTTTATGGCTACATTGTTTTCTCTTATGTTTTCTTCACTTATTGTTTTCCATTTTTAAATTGATTCAGTATTGATTTAGATTCAGTATTGATTTGAACTAAATTTAAATTATATAATGTTCTGAGTATTATTAAATCTTCAATTTCAGTTTTTTTTTTTATAAAGTTTAAGCAAATACAAGAAAACTGACAAACTCAAAATGAAAGATAAAATAGCAAAAGTATAGAAATATAAAGAAAGAACAGTAATAATAAATATATAATAAAAATATAATCATTTAAAAAAAAATTCTTGAGCAGAAATGATAGAAAAGAAAGTTAAAAGATATTAAGCGGTAGCATTTCATCATTCTTTGTTATCCATATTTTGGCTAATATTTTGAAAAAAGATAATCATGCTACATAGCACACTAGTTTTTATTATTTTTAACTATAAAACTATTTAAGGTTATAAAGTAACAAAGTTGAGATCAAAATGTAAAGTAAAAACTTATTTATGTTTGCTTTAACATATTAAACAATAAACCAGACATCTATTGTTCAATTATTATCAGAATATTGCTAGGATATCAAGATGTGAAAACATTTACAAACACAGACATAATCAAAAATCAAAGAACTATCCATACTCTAATATAAATCAATAGTTTTTCTATATTGAAATTTTACTGATTCTCATCAAATATAAGCTCAAATTATGCAATAGATATGTACAAAATGTTAAATGTCCTTTTAAAAACAACTGAGTCTTGAATAAGTGAGTTAGTGCATGAGTTAAAGAGTTAAAAAGGTATAAAATAAAAGAGCAGCTGCAGCAACAATACTTACGAGGCAGGATTTCCTCAGGTGGGTAATTATATTCATAGCGAAATTTTTCCCGCACATTAATACCAGTGAGTGTAGTTTGCGTGAAGTAGGTAATATTTTCATGGCCAAACATATTGGCTACTCCGAAATTGTCAATGAGTAATTGCATAATCCGAATAGCTAGTTCCACTTTGTCTGGGTCATCAGCGCACGTTAAAAACATGCTTCCAGCAACACTCCGAGCCAATGTTTCCACTGTCATGGAATTGATATCGGAATGATTAACAATCCGAAACCATATTCCAAACAGTAAAGAAACAAGTTGACGGTGACTAACACTAAGGGACTGGATAAACCTTTAAAAATAATAAGAACAGAGAATAATAATCATAAAAAAACAATGCAAATAAATAAAAATAAAGGTGTAAATTTAGTAAATACATGTTTATCACAGGATTTAGTTAAAAAAAGATGTCACAGTCGAAAATGAATCTTCTCCACTTAGTAAATAGAAATAATGGTAGTGTCATTGACACTAAACTCTCAGTCCTTTTCCTCTAAAGAATACACTCATTTGCATCATTTCTTAGGATAGGTAACTTTGCATGTTCTCTTTCCATAGTTCTTATTATGATGGGTGTGTGCATGTGAATTCATGAAAAAGAATACACAGCCTTGTAGCACAGTGATGTAAATACAAGTGATAGACCATGCATTCTGGGTAATTGGGACTTGTGGCTGGTCACCAGGGTGCACTTTTGTGGTATAAGTAAAATTTTCAATTGATTACAAACCTGTGTTATCACAGATCGATTTGTGATAACTGTGACATGGGTCTCAGTTGAGCGTGCCATGTTCTCCTGGGTCAGTGATAAACAACCCAGTAATAGATGAGGCTACAGATTTTAGGATTAATGTTTTACTGCTGAATTACACCGTTATAATAATAGCAACAAAAGAGCTTCACTCATAAGATAATGCAATTCTGAACCATTAACCACACATTTACAGTGTATATTGACATTTTGATCAATCTGATCTACACTCCAGTTGTTACCAGGTGTCTTGTTTCCAGGTGACCATGGAATCCCAGATTGAATTCAAGCTATGAATATTAGAAAAATACATGTATTGAACTAGAAATTATTTCTCATCAACCACAAAATCTGTATTACATTCATATCAGCAAGACTATAATTACTATAGAAAAATCCTGACAAACCCCTAATTTTTCAAGCCCATAAAAACAGAAAGGTAAAATTACTAAAATAATAACAATAATAAAAAAAAAAATGATACTACAACAGATACCAGAACACATAGCAAATTTTTTCATTAGTTAGAGGAGAAAGTGTAGCAGTATCCATAACTTCTGCAAGCTCTCCAAACTGGAGAGAGCAATACAGTTAATGTTCAGTTTGAGCATGAGTAGGAAAAATATAGAAGAGGATTTCAGAAGATTGTAGTTCTGGGAAGTCATGATTCAGTAAAGTTTTTAGTGAGAGATTTGAGAGGGGAAAGAGTATGAGGAGAAAGGGAGGAAGTGTGTATGCCATTTAGACCCAAGCTTGGGCCTAAGTGACCTGGAGTTAGCCAACTGAGAGGAACAGAGACTGTTACAGTAGAATAGAAGAAATGGGGAGAAGAAACAGCATGTTTATGAACCAGTGATTTTAGTGGGTTTGCTGATCAAAAATTTGACAATTAGCCAAATAGTCTGTTTTTTTCTTTCTCTTTTACTTGTTTCAGTCATTTGACTGCGGCCATGCTGGAGCACCGCCTTTAGTCGAGCAAATTGACCCTGGGACTTTCTTTGTAAGCCCAGTACTTATTCTATCGGTCTCTTTTTGCCGAACCGCTAAGTGACGGGGACGTAAACACACCAGCATCGGTTGTAAAGCAATGCTAGGGGGACAAACACAGACACAAACACACACACACATACATATATATATATATACATATATACGACAGACTTCTTTCAGTTTCCGTCTACCAAATCCACTCACAAGGCATTGGTCGGCCCGGGGCTATAGCAGAAGACACTTGCCCAAGATGCCACGCAGTGGGACTGAACCCTGAACCATGTGGTTGGTTAGCAATATTTGACAATTAGCCAAATAGTCTGTTTTTTTTTATAATTATTTTTTTATGCATTTCAAGATATTTGCATATATAGTGTCAGCACCTTCCCTTTAGTCAGGAATTCTTCATGTGTGATAGGGTGTAGTAAAAGACTGTTTACATTTAGATGTTTGGTAATTGTAACTGTGTGCTGTTAAAGGAAATTAGATGGCCGTGTCCCCATTATAGAAATAAAGAAGTCATTTGTGGCTTCTATTCCTATGAAAATTTTGTATGTCTGGTATGAAATGTTTAGGATGCATATAGATGACAAACATCTATGTGAAGTTTATAGAAGAATGTAAAGGGAAAAATAGTATTATCCGTATAGGAGTAAATCTAATTAGAAGTATCAATAAATCAATTGAAAGGAAGGATATAGGAGATATAAATCAACCTTACTCATACACTATAATTTATGCAAGGAGTCCCATCAGTATATTCGGCAACTTAGAGGTCTTTTAAGAAATTTCCAATCCAAAAGATGAGAGATGATTGAAGTCCATAGATGGGTAATTTAGTTAACAATTCTGATGTCAGATATGGTCAAAGATTTGCTGATGTCCAGAGCAACAACACAAGAAACATAAGCTTTTTTTTTTTAAGAAAGCAATAATTCTTAACACATTTACATCAAGAGATGATGCTATAGTCTGTTTCTAACTGATTACATTTTCATTTAATATTCTTGCCCTTTAAAAAATTTTAGAGATATTTCAGTGAGACATAAGTTCCAAATCTATGTTTTTATATTTTGCAGAGATTTACATAGTTATTTTCAGAAAACAGAACATTGAAGCTATACAGCCACAGGAATGGTAGTTTGCTAAATAGTTTGTTACCAAATCATGTAGTTTTGGTTCAGTTCCACTGTGTGGCACCTTGGGCAAATGTCTTCTAATTTAGCCCTGGGCTTATCAAAGCCTTGTGAGTGGATTTGGTAGACTGAAACTGATAGAAGCTCTGTTTGTGTGTCCTTGTCTTGACATCAAGTGATAGTTGTAAATGAGTATCATCCTCCAGGGCTGACAACAGGAAGGCATCTGGTTATAGAAAGTCTACCTCTACAAACACCATCTGACATATGCAAGCAAGGAAGAATGGACACTAAAACTATAATGGTGACGAAAACTGTAAACCCAGTAGAATAATTTGTTATCCCTCTTAATGCAGTTTAACTTTGCTGCAATTCACCAAAACTTTGATGTCCACACAATCAGGCTACACTTCAAACAAAATGCATCATGCCATGATTGCTACACTTTAAACCACACAGCCAAGCACTGCATAACTGTGTGCAAATTAGCACAATTGTGTGTGTATGTATTTTATTTGTGAATTAAGGCTACCATTTGTTTCATGTTATCAAAAATATCTTAACAATTTTTCAAGATGTTAAAATATTTTTCTTAACATGAAACCAATGGTAGCTTTAACACATAAATAAAGAAATTCTATTCACCAATGTGGTGTTCTGCACTCATTCTCATCGTCAGACATTCACACATATATATATATATATGCTAAATGATGATGATATATATATATATATATGCCAGCCTCGCCTGGCCCCCGTGCCAGTGGCACATAAAAAGCACCATCCGTTCGTGGCCGTTGCCAGCCTCACCTGGCCCCTGTGCCGGTGGCACATAAAAAGCACCATCCGTTTGTGGCCGTTGCCAGCCTCGCTCGCCTGGCCCCCGTGCCAGTGGCACATAAAAAGCACCATCCGTTCGTGGCCAGCTCTGTCTGGCACCTGTGCAGGTGGCACGTAAAAAGCACCCACTACACTCATGGAGTGGTTGGCGTTAGGAAGGGCATCCAGCCGTAGAAACACTGCCAGATCTGACTAGGCCTGATGAAGCCTTCTGGCTTCACAGACCCCAGTTGAACCGTCCAACCCATGCTAGCATGGAAAGCGGACATTAAACGATGATGATGATGATGATGATATATATATATATATAAATAAACACACACACACACACAATTGGTTTTCTATGCTGGCTAACCACAGCGAATGTTGGCGATACCTACTGTGGTTAACTGCCAAACAAAACTGATTTAAGAGGAAATATGGTAACTGGCAGGATTACATATCCCTTTGAAATCACTTTTTGGAAATGAGAGAAAGTAAATGGAATTCACGAGGAGATTATTATTCAATACAATCCTTTTGACCCATTGTGCACCAGTGCCTCACAGATGATATGCTATACAAACAGCTGTTATGCACTAAAGGTGCAGATGCATCTCATCAGGTGACTCGTCAAAACCTGTTCCTCATGTAGATGAGTAACACACTGCAACTACCAAAATGTATCTAATAGAAATAAGTGAAACACAAATTAAGAAAATGAGGTACCTTGTGACAGGTCACTTGATGAGACACATCTGCCCCTTTGATGAATGACAACAGTTTGTATAGGACCTCAGTCGTGAGGCACTGATGCACGAGAGGTTGAAACAATCGTAGTGAATAATAAAGAATTTTGTGAACACCATTTTCTTTCTTTCCTCTCCTATATTTATAAACTCTGTTGACACAAAGGAATTCTTGAAGTAAATCCAGTGGCATTTAAACCCATACTGTTGATGATGTCAAGCAGCTGAATACAGTGAACAAGCTTTAAACAGCATACTATAAGGTGTAGATCTGAATATAAAATCATTACTATAGGTGTAGGAGTGGCTGTGTGGTAAGTGGCTTGCTTATGATCCACATAGTTCCGGGTTCAACCCCACTGTATGGCACCTTGAGCAAGCTTCTACTATAGCCTCGGGCCGACCAAACCCTTGTGAGTGGATTTGGTAGACAGAAACTGAAAGAAGTCCATCGTATATATGTATATATATATGTATGTATGTATGTGTGTCTGTGTTTGTCCCCCCAACATCGCTTGACAACTGATGCTGGTGTGTTTACGTCCCTGTAACTTAGCAGTTCGGCAAAAGAGACCGATAGAATAAGTACTAGGCTTACAAAGATTAAGTCCTGGGGTCGATTTGCTTGACTAAAGGCGATGCTCCAGCATGGCCACAGTCAAATGACTGAAAGAGTAAAGAGTAAAGAGTAAGAGTAAAGAGTAAAGAGGGTGCAATGTCACGGTTTTATATTTTTGATTTTGCACATGCACATTGCTTTTGATTTTGTTGACTGCACAGTATCGTAGGGTCCGTTGGGCACAGTCTGTGAGAAAAAGAGCACCATGACACAGTTCAAACTGCCAAAGATTTGGAAACAACATGCTGTACTGCTTGGAATTCATGCCAGAAGCTTCAATATGAACATTTCAAAGTGTTTGTGGGTCTGTCTGAGGACATGTACTGAGAGTGATAAAAATCAAACATCCAGTCATCTGCAGTTACAACTGTGATGTTGGTAAAACATGTTCTTTGTCTATCTCCTTATCCTCTTGGAGATTTTGGATAAAATTATACTAATGTATCCTTTAAATTTAATTAAATGCTATGTTTTTGTGCAGCTGAAGATTGCTCTACATTTTAAATTGATGTAATGATTGCATTGTTCAATTAAATGGAGTCGCATGAAACGATCATACTGCATTACCTCTGGATATCCTTGTTGCTTATTTTGATTTTAATCACCTTATTTTAAATTGTATGGCTAATACCATACTAAATTCTGGTGCCTCAACTTAAGTACCATATTCATCTGAATCTATATCATCATCATCATCATCATTTAACGTCCGTTCTCCATGCTAGCATGGGTTGGACGGTTCGACCGGGGATCTGGGAAGCCAGAAGGCTGCACCAGGCTCCGGTCTTATCTGGCAACGTTTCTACAGCTGGATGCCCTTCCTAACGCCAACCACTCCGTGAGTGTAGTAGGTGCTTTTTACGTGCCACCTGCACTGGTGCCATCAAGGCTGGCATTGGCCACGGTCGGATTGGTGCATTTTATGGAAGCCAGTCGAGGCAGCACTGGCTTCGGCTATGATTCGGATGGTGCTTTTTACGTGCCACCGACACGGAAGCCAGTCGAGGCGGCGCTGGCATTGGCCACAATTCGGATAGTGCTATATATATATATATATATATATATATATATATAGGGAAATGTGTAAAACCTTAAAGGTATTTAGACATTTAATAAGAGCAATTATCTATATATATAAAACTGAGAATGTGTGTCTGTCTGTCTGTGTGTTTCCCTAAAACTTGAGAACTACACAACCAATTTCATTCAAATTTTACACATGCCTTACTTAATTTTAACTTTTTCCCTAGGGCGACCCCACAACAATATCAAATCTTCTCCACTATTTCAGTATTACGTGTTAAAAGTGAAACAAAAACATCTCTCTTTTGTAATGCAGATACTTTCACTTTAATACTGAAACTATTAAAGCGAACGTATTATATAACAGGGATGAACCATTAACAAGTGGTCATCCATTTCGCTAGAAGAAGATCCGCTATGGTCTTATATGCTACACCACTGGTTTTCAATTCATATTAATCAAATTAATATTCAATTTTTCACCCTTATTATGTGTGTGTGTGTGTGTGTGTGTGTGTGTATGTGTGTGTGTATGTGTGTCTGTGTGTGTGTGTGTGTATTAGCAATCCGTATAAAATTGCGTCAATGACTTGAACTTGAATAAGTGGTTTCACATAAATGGGGATAAATTAAAAAGGTTTGTTGTTATTATTATTACTGTTTGACTATTGTAATCATGTTTGTTGGTTCCTCGTCAGGGAAACGTTGTGTTACATTTTTTAAATAATTGTAAACCGTAACCCTCCCCCTTTCGGAGAAGGGGCTTTGGTTATTGTTTAAAAATTGAATTGTGTCCCTGTTTGGGGAAATTGACAATATTTTCACCGTCTTTACGGAAGCATTTTTGTTAAAATGCCTTCGATAGAAGAAAGTCCAAAAATGAATTTCGCTGCAGCCGTACAGTTCTATACAAGAGAGAGGACAAGATCCAATTGATCGAAATTGCAAGAGATGCGCCTACAATTCCAGTCTGTTATATATTTTGAGTATTGTTATCGCTAGCGATATCAAGATATAACTTTGTATTTTATGTGTAGATGTATATATATAGATGTACATGTAATATGTACACATATTTATACACATATATACATTCATAATATATCTACCCATACACACATACGCACGCACACACACACACGGAAAATGGTCAGAGAGTGTACTTCACCGATGCTAATGCTTCTCTGTTAGCAGAGGAACCAAGGGATAGCACACTCACTGCATTCTTCAAGCTTTGTCAAGTGGATCCATTCGCTCAAACCTTGCTGTATTCACAGATTCCATCGTACTACACTTGGAATGGAAAAAAATGGGCCCATGGAAAGCAGGTCAAAATGTTCATGGATACCCTGGCATTAAGTTTCACACTTGCCTTGGGCAAATATACATAGTGCATCCCACTCTACTACTGCATGAGGTCAGAGGGCCAACGTCTTTCCAGGCCCTAAAAACCGTTCATGGATATGTCTGCACAACATACAGAGAGGCCTGCTATCGACAAGGTCTGTTAGAAGATGGTGCACAATGGGATGCAACTTTAGGAGAGGCTGCTTTATCACCATCAGGGCACTATTTGCAGTATTACTACAGGCCTGCGAACTGTGTGATCCGGCCACTCTATGGCTCAAATATAGAGACAACCTGGCTGAAGAATTTCAGCGCCAAGCTCAACTGCTCTATCCTGACATGGAGGGTATCAGCAATGAAATCTATAACAAAACACTCATTGACATTGAAGACAGAATTGCTAAACTGGGTGGAAATGAATTGTCGACGTATGGCCTGCCACAAGCATTCAGGTCAGGGTCAAATAGCCTTCCCACTGCTATCATTCGTGAAACAACTTACGACACTCAAGCGCTTTCAAAGTACATTGTTGAAAATGAGCCTAAATTACTTCCGGACCAGCTGCAGGCCTACAGAACTATTCTTAACAGTGTACGCCAACGCAAGGGACGAATCTTCTTCCTCGATGCTCCTGGACGGACAGGAAAAACATATATGACAAAGCTTCTCCTTGCAGAAGTTAGGCAGCATCAGGACATTGCAGTAGCTGTAGCTTCCTCTGGCATTGCAGCTACTTTGTTACCCGGTGGCAGGACAGCACACTCAACTTTTAAACTCCCTCTCAATTTAGCAGCATCCGAAATGCCTTCATGCAACATCAACAAATGCTCAGATCATGGACAAGTACTTAAATTGTGTCATCTAATTGTCTGGGATGAGTGCACTATGGTTCACAAGGGAGCTTTGGAAGCATTAGATAGAGCCCTGAAAGACATCCGAGACTGTCAGGCTCCAATGGGAGGTGTAACGCTTCTGTTGTCAGGTGATTTCAGGCAAACTCTTCCTGTCATTCCGAAAGGCACTAGAGCTGATGAAGTTCAAGCATGCCTAAAGTCCTCTACCCTGTGACATCATGTTACAATCCTCAGTCTCACCACTAACATGAGAGCTCAGCTACACGGCGACAAAATGTCCACAAAGTTTGCACAGGACATTTTGACACTTGGTGAAGGCAAGATGCCTCTCGATGCTGCAGGACAAATGGAAGTGTGGTCATTTTCCTCTGTTGTTAATTTTGTAGATGACCTCAAAAACAAAGTCTTTTCCAACTTCACACAAAACTACCAAAATCACAATTGGCTGTGTGAAAGAGCAATATTAGCTCCAAAAAACGTCGCTGTTAACAAAATTTATCAACAGCTAATGCATTCTCTTCCCGGTACTATACACACTTACAAGTCTGTTGATACAATTCCAGATATAAATGAAGTTGTGAACTATCCTCCAGAATTTCTCAATTCACTGGAGCCTCCTGGACTACCTCCACAAATATTAGCACTTAAAGTTGGAACTCCTGTAATGCTACTCCGCAATCTGGAACCACCAAGACTTTTCAATGGAACACGACTGGTGATAAAGAAAATGATGTCACACGTTATCGAGGCGACCATTCTTTCTGGATGTGGAAAAGGTGATGTTGTCTTTATTCCAAGAATTCCTCTTACACCATCAGGAGCAGAAATTCCATTTACATTCAGAAGACTGCAATTCCCCCTTCCTGTCAGCTTTGCCATGTCCATTAACAAATCTCAGGATCAAACCCTCTCTGTAGCTGGTCTTCTCTTGGAAGAGCCCTGTTTCTCGCATGGGCAACTGTATGTTGGCTGCTCAAGAGTAGGAACCAAAAGAAACCTTTTTGTATATGCTCCACAAGGAAAAACAAGGAACATTGTTTACAACGAGGTGTTATAATCTCAACAGCCAGGAGGTATATACATGATCCCCTTTTTTTAAACAAACTTCATGTACTTTCATGTATTTATATTAATATACATATGTGTGTGTGTGTATATGTGTATCCATATATATATATATATATATATATATATATATATATATATATATAACAGAAAAGTCTAATTCTTCAATTGAATGTAACCGGGCAACGTCGGGTATCTCTGCTAGTATAAATAAGAGCAGGAAAAATTCCATCAAAATAATCATCACATCATACACACACACACACACACATATTTTTAAGAAAATAAGAAAGTAGAGAGATAAGGCTATAGATATACCATTACATTTTCATGTTGCAGTGTGTCGAGTGTCCACAGCTCCTAGATATGTTATGTATTCTGCTGAGCAGTGCTATTGATCATTTCAGGATGCCCAATTAGTAAAATCCCAAAACAAATATTTTAACCTGATTAGTGTAAAACAGTACATAACGTCTGACATTTTATATGCATAGAATACATCGAAATGGCATAATGAATTACTTACTGATTAACATGCCGACACTGATCGGAATATTCAGACATGTTAAGAACTTCAAGCAACTTTTCTTCTCCGCTTGGTGTAAAAATGCCGCCTGGTAATTTTAATAAAAATTTCTGTAAACAACAAAAAAGAGATACTTTCTTAAGGGAACCATTTTCAGATAATTATTCAAGTGAAATTCTATTACATAACACAATACACAAACATATACTCATAACACAGATATATTTAATGTTTCATGAGTGAAACAGATAGACAGGAGCTGTTAGAAGCTTACTGTGTGTAAATATATATTGATTCATTTTGTTCATTTTTCTGTATTCCCATGCTAGCATGAGTCACATCATCATCATTTAGCATCCATCTTCTGTGCTGGCATGGGGTGGATGGTTTGACAGGAGCTGGCAAGCCAGAGAACTGCACCAGGCTCTACTATCTGCTTTGGTATACTTTCTATGGCTGGATGTCTTTCCTAACGCCAAACACTTTATAAAGTGTACTGACAGCTTGCTTTTCATGGCACCAGTGAGGTCACCAAGTCACTTGCAAGATCCCTCAACAGCCAAAAGTGATCAGAGACTGAATTATGATAAAGGGATAGAAACTGGTTTCTTTCTGTAGAGGAGATGCATGGTTTTCTGAGAGGGGGAGAAAAGGGGGTTATGAGTGTGTGTGAGAGAGAGAAAGATGGTGGCGATGTGCCAGGACATATCTTTATGGTACAAGGAGGTGAATGTAAAAGGCATGATAGAGGATTGCATGAGAATGCAAAGGGGGACAGGGAAGGGAAAGGAGACTGCAGTGAGGGGCAAAACTCAAGTACATAGGGAGGCAACAGGATAGCAATGATACAGTTGGCAGGGGGAGGGAGAGGACAGGACAGGAGAGAGAGAGATGACATGTAATGTGGGGGTGGAATATGCAGTGCATCCAGGACTCAGCTTTACTATGAATATAAAATTGTGATGGTATTGGATGCTCTTCTGTGACTGACCCTTACCAGTTTCCAAGTGAGGGCTCTTCTTTTTCACACAGCTTCAAAAATAGTCAGCAAATAATTTATTGAGAGAAAGAGGCTACAACAATGTCACCACTAATAAGCTCAGCAATTTTCAGAGAAGGACAAAAGTAAACGAACACAGACACAAACACATGTTTATTACACACATGTGAGTGAGAACACTTCGAGATATTTTTGGTATCTAACATATGTCAGATACTGCGAGCGCTGCTTCTGATTGGTCAATCCATGGTGATGACCCGAGGTCACGGTGATGGCACTACTTTTGTCATTCATAAGTTACAACTAAACGTGAAGAATTTAGTTATTGGGTTAATAAAATATGGTCGTTTATTCGTGTGTAATAAATAAAATACCAAACTCATTCCCTATGGATACCGTATTTATTACAACGAGTGGCTTGTAAACGTATCTAACTCGCTTTCGCTCGTTAGATACGTTTACAAGCCACTCGTTGTAATAAATACGGTATCCATAGGGAACTCGTTTGGTATTCTCTATATATATGATGGACCTTTAACAATTTTTAAAATCACAATGTGAGCTGGTTGAGTTCTCAAATTTTAGTATTGGAACTACAAATTAATGGAAATTATGAAGAATGCTATCCTAATGCCAATCTCTTGAGTCAAAGTCGTACCTATACTCAGCTTGACTACAGCATTTAACTCTTTGGCATTTAAACTGACCACATCTGATCCAAATATTTTACCTGCTTTATCTTCATGGGCCAGATCCAGCCTCTCACCCCTATGCTACTACAACACCATTTTAAATATAAATAATCACTTCCTTGAAATCTTAAAGCTATGAGGTAGGACATGATTAATTCAAAACAATGTTAATAAATAAACATTACATTTAACAGAGTAATATGGAAGCTAAAGGGTTATTTAAGGTTAAATATAGCAGAATTTGAACTCATTGCCTTTATATGATGTTGCCATTAAACTGCTACACATTTATAACATTTCAGATATAATAGACAGGATTACCTAACAACATAATTGGAGAGGAATTAAGAATGAGAAGATGATAATGGTAGGGATCATATTACACACACACACACACACAAAATCTTTTAAATGTCAACTACTTAAAGACTCCAAAACAATGTCCAATGAGGTATCACCTTTTGACAGAAACAAAAGTAAAAGTAATTAAAACAAGGTGGGACTCTAATATTAATGACAGGCTGGTGAATGATAAATCCCCAACATAGTAACAATCTATCAGCCAACAGCCAACAGCTTAAGCAGGAACCTCAATATACAGAGACAGGAGCCTAACTGGAAAAAGTAAATGCATCAAAAATGTGAAGGTCAAACTAAGCTCTTCCGAAGAATCCAGCTAAGTTTAGAAAAGTTTCATTGTATTCATAGAAGAGCATAAGAAAGTCAAACTGTTCAAATTAATAACATGAACGGTTCTATTGACAGCATTATGTCCTATCAAAGACATGACATTTTATAGAGATAATAAAAAGAATACAAATTCAGATTACTTTTAAAAATACACAAAGAATATTCTTTTATTACTCTTCTATTGATTTCAGCTGTGCCAGAGTACCATAATTTTTGTTTTCGCCTCATCATTAGATGGCCGTTCATATGAATTATCAACATGAAAAATTAACTGCATAAAAGCAAAAATCAAAAATAAACTTGTGAGTGGATTTGGTAGACGGAAACTGAAAGAAGCCTGTCGTATATATATATATATATATACATGTATATATATGTGTGTGTGTTTGTGTGTCTGTGTTTGTTCACCTAGCATTACTTGACAACCGATGCTGGTGTGTTTACGTCCCCGTAACTTAGCGGTTCGGCAAAAGAGATCGATAGAATAAGTACTGGGCTTGCAAAAGAATAAGTCCCGGGGTCGATTTGCTTGACTAAAGGCGGTGCTCCAGCATGGCCGCAGTCAAATGACTGAAACAAGTAAAAGAGTAAAGAGTTAAGATTAGGGGTAGGGCTGGCAGTATGGTAAGGAATTTGGCTTCCAGTTACAGAGTTCTAGGTTTAGTTATATTGCATAACACCTTGTGCAAGTGTCTTCTATAGCTTCAGGCCAACGAAATTCTTGTGAGTGGATTTGGTTGACAGAAACTGAAAGAAACCTGTCGTGTGTGTGTGTGTGTGTGTGCATATGTGTTTGCTACCAGTGCTTGGAAACTGTGTTGGTTTGTTTATGGCCCCATAACTTAGTGGTCTGACCTACAGAATAAAAACCAAGCTTTTAAAATAAGTACTGGGGTTGATATGTTTGACTGAACCCTTGAAGGTGGTGGTCCAGTATGGCCACAGTCCAATGACTGAAACAAATAAAAGATAAAAGATCTATTATTATTCAGCCTGTGGCTAAAACAAATAATATCTTTGTTTGCTTCAACACAGCTAAAGCAAATTAATTTAATACATATCTACGAAGTTCTACAATGAAGTTCTTTTTTTTTTTTAAATAGCACTTCTAGGAAGATATAATTAAATGGACTTGTAAAAATATACATTAATTTGTAGCATCTAAGTTTCTTGCAGCGAATCACAGATTTTTGTTTTTTTTTTATAAAAAAATTTACATAAAGGTCATGGAGAGAAAGAAGACAGAGTTGACCAAACTAGATGCTTTACCAGAACTAGATCAACATTTCACTGTTCTAATTTCATATCCTATTAGAGACAGCTTTTCTTCACATTCTGTGGAAACTGACAACATACTTTTAAGATACTAGAGTCAATTCAAATATCTGTACTTCAATCCTTTCAAAAACTGGTGCAGTGTTAAATAATAATAATAATAATAATAAAAAAACTATTTGAATAATGAAATTAACAGTTCTGATATAAAATTTAAACTTAATCTAGAGTTTAAATTTATTGTCCCTTAATAGCACATAATAGAAAGTGACTCAATCTTTTGGTTCAGAAGTTATTTCAAGACAGAACTGTTATTTATGTGAAAGAACCTTGTTAGAACAATAAATCATAAGCAGAAATTAATAGGAAATTTGGCCTATATACTAGAAAAAACAGAAATAGTTGGTAGTTATGTGGAATATTTACATTAAATTTTTAAATAATTAAATAAGGAAATAAATTTCAAGAGCTAAAAGAAAAAAATCTAAATTTAGATTGCTAAATTCATAAGAAGCATTTAGTTTGGCCTATATACATGATAGATTAGAAGAAAAGAAAAATATTTGGTAGTCATTTTGAATATTTATGCTTTTTTCATGAATTGAATCATCATCATTTAACGTCTGTTGTCCATGCTGGCATGGGTTACCCAGTTTGACCAGGGCTGGTAAGCTGAAGGGTTTAGATCTGAATATGGATATAAATTTAGATTGCTAAATCATGTTGGTTTTTTTCTAACAATATTAATTTTATAATATCATATTTACTGTATTTTGCAGCATGGAAGATACTTTTTTTGTAAAACAAAAAAATTACCTTGAAAATTACCATAAACTTTTTAACCACACAAGATGATAAATTCTATCTACATTATTTTGTTTGCTTCCAACTTTATGGTTTCAGCTTCATTCTCACTGCATGGCGTCTTGGGCAAGTGCTTTTATACTATAGCATTGGGCCAATGAAAGTTGTATGGTAGATGGAAACTGAAAGAATTAGTCATGTGTGAGTGTGTGTGTGTGCCTCCTCATCTTGAGAACCAGAAGTCCCTCATTTCGAGTCTTCCATGAAGAATATTTGGCCATGGGGAAATATTACTTTGCTTGGAAACAAGTGAGGGTTGGTGATGCAAAGGGTATTTGGCCAGAGAAGCAAATTCCATTTGCAAGCATCAAACCAAGAATGATGATCATGATTTTAAATGATTTGTACATAAGAAAATCTTATGTAGAAACACTCAATCACGTTATTTCTTATTGGATGCAGAGTCACAGTTTTTATAATCATCATCATTATTTAGCGTCCGTTTTCCATGCTAGCATGGGTTGGACGGTTCGACCGGGGATCTGGGAAGCCAGAAGGCTGCACCAGGCTCCGGTCTTATCTGGCAATGTTTCTACAGCTGGATGCCCTTCCTAACGCCAACCACTCCGTGAGTGTAGTGGGTGCTTTTTACGTGCCACCTGCACTGGTGCTAGGCGAGGCTGGCATCGGCCACGGTCGGATTGGTGCATTTTACGTGCCACCTGCACGGAAGCCAGTCGAGGCGGCACTGGCTTCGGCCACGATTCGGATGGTGCTTTTTACGTGCCACCGACACGGAAGCCAGTTGAGGCGGCGCTGGCATCGGCCACGATTTGGATAGTGCTTTTTACATATCTCCAGTCCAGGGGTCCTGGCATCTGCCGGGTGCCAGTCATAGGATTGGTTCAATTTCGATTCTGACTTGTACAAAACACTGCTTCTAGCAACTTTGACAAACAGATTCTGCTTTAACTTCACAATTTAGGAGTAAATAGCAAAAAGGGCAACCATCAACATATAAAAAAACAAACTTGCAAATTTCTAAACTAGCAAGGAGAAAACTGATATAAAGACAAATGTCTATTATTTCACCAAATATTTTAAATATCTCCCTAGTTATTAAGGGAAGAACATTTCACAAATATTTTGAATTACATGATTCAACAATACAACAAACTATCAACAGAGCGAAATAATATGAAAGAAAGGATTTTTAGAACATCCAAATGATGGCGTAAACAATTTTTAAAAACAATGTGATGTGACCTTTCAAAAATATTTGAAGTTTAATGCAGTCACATATTTATGAAGATTAAAAAAAAGTAAATAATAAGAATAATGACACAACGGGTGAGGTTGAATAGCAAACAGAAACTTATCATTTTTTGTCAACAAATTTTAATAACTTATTAAGTTAAATGCGATACAATTGTTGATTTCAAGCTTTTGGATCAGTGACTTCATAGTCATAAGTTCAAACCTTATGTAACTCTTGTATGCTCAAGAATAAAGTAAATAACTGTATACTTTATTTGTTGTGGCTAATTGACCATAAGTTCCTATTTAGCAGTAGGATGGTGTTTCTATCATAAAAGCAATTTCTCTAAAGATGAAAAAAAAATCCTTCAACTGAAATGATAAAAGAGAAAAAAATTAAAAATTAGAACCCTTACCTTGACTACAGATGCCAGAGTATAAAAGTTATAATTGGTAAATATCACAGGTTTTCCTTCTTCTAAGCGCTTGACAATCCGTCGGGTATCATAAGGGTTACCTGGCCTCCGAAATAAGTCAGTTGTTGTGACACCTTCTTTGGCAATATATACAAGGAGATCCTATTAAAAAAGGGAATGTTTGATGTAATAAACGAAGATTGTACAAAGAATTTTGAATTTGGTTATTATTACTCTTTACTCTTTTTACTGGTTTCAGTCATTTGACAGTGGCCATGCTGGAGGACTGCCTATAGTCGACCAAATCGACCCCAGGACTTATTCTTTATAAGCCTAGTACTTATTCTATCGGTCTCGTTTGCTGAACTGCTAAGTTACAGGGACGTAAACGCACCAGCATCGGTTGTCAAGTGATGTTGGGGGGACAAACACAGACACACAAACATATACATACACATCTCTCTCTCTCTCTCTCTCCTCTCTCTCTCTCTCTCTCTCTATATATATATATATATATATATATATATATATAAATATATATACATATATATATACATATATAAATTAACAATTGAGGATAAAATCTTTAAAAGAAATTATCAGTAGTCAGCGTGAAAAACCTCGTAAGAGAAAAAATCCGTAAATTCTAGGGTACTACTATTCGTAGATACCAACACGCTAAGAGGGACCAATGCGGTCAAAACTACTAAAAATAAACAAAATTTTACCGAATGCAAAACTTCAAAACACATCATTTTAAAAAACACATCATTTTAAAAAACTGAATTCTTTTTTAAAATGATGTGTTTTGAAGTTTTGCATTCGGTAAAATTTTGTTTATTTTTAGTAGTTTTGACCGCATTGGTCCCTCTTAGCGTGTTGGTATCTACGAATAGTAGTACCCTCAATATAATATATACATATATATATACATATATACATATATATATACATATATATACGACGGGCTTCTTTCAGTTTCCATCTACCAAATCCACTCACAAGGCTTTGGTCGGCCCGAGGCTATAGTAAAAGACACTTGCCCAAGGTGCCACACAGTGGGACTGAACACGGAACCATGTGGTTCATTAGCAAGCTACTTACCATACAGCCACTCCTACGCCTATGTTTCTTATCTGCTAACTGACATTTGTTTATCTTGCTTTTATATCAAGTAGAGATATTGAATGTTTTGAGATGCCTGTACACTCAGACACACAAACATCTTAAATTTACTGCATCAGTATATTTATATAATCAAATCGACATAAAACAGCATATAACAACTAATGTGTAATACCAAATACCAAAATATTCTTCCCCAAGCTGTCCTCTGAAAAATGATTAGCAAATTTAGAATTAATTCATTCTCAACATAAGTAAAGAATGCAACCATTCCTACTTGCTATACTCTTACAAAACAATAAAATCTAAAACTACATAAGATTTATTACTTTACTAGCAGCATAGCCCAGCGTTGCCCGGGTATGTAAGAGCCCCTAGTGGGCAACAACTAATCCCAATCTAGTTCTTTCCCTCTAGGGAACGAAGGCGCATGTGTAGGTTGCAATGTCTTCTCTTCACTCGAATACTTCTGTGTATACGATGTTCCTAGCTGTCCCTTTGGGTGATAAAAAGGTCGAGTTGTGTCCCCTAGACAGAAAATGTGTTGCATATAAAAAGCTTAGATTCTCGACCCCATGTTGAATTTATCGATTTTTTTCAGAACTGGGGGAACTTTTCAAAATTTTCGCTGCGTTAGTTTTGAATTGTGACATTGGGCTATGTGTGCGTCAAGTTTAATTAGAATCGGTTGAAAGCCGGGGTCAGGGTGAGGGTACAACCTGACAGACACACAGACAGACAAACTGCCGTTTATATATAGAGAGAAGAGATTTTGAGTCAAATATAATTTCAGTGTCAGTTAGCAGATAAGAAAATATTTAAAAATATACTCCATACACATATATTGGTTTCAGATTTTGGTACAAGGCCAGCAAGTATTGGGGAACAGGGTAAGTCAAGTACATCAGTCCCAGGACTCAATTGGTACTTATTTTATTGACCCCGAAAGGATGAAAGGCAAAGTTGACCTTGGTAGAATTTGAACTCAGAATGTAAAGTTGGCTGAAGTGCCACTAAGCATTTTGTTTGGCAGGCAAACAATTCTCCCAGCTCACTGCTTTATATTCTATAAGCATATATTAACTCTAACTCTGTTCCATTAAAGCTAATAAAGTACCCATGAGCCAATGAAAGAGCTTAGAAGTAGTCCTTTCACTTTCAATATCATTCAAATCGGCCACAAATCATACGTTGCCATCTTTAAAAAGAAAATGTGACAGATATGTTAGATAATGTAATTCTAGATAATCCTAAAGTCACAGGATGGTCATAGCTTGAATCTCTTCGATCATATGTCTGCTTAGGTAGGGTTGAACTGGGACTAAACAACACCAAGACCTACATGCAGCAATTTTAGGTTGTATAAAATTGCATGCATTTACATACAAAACTGTAGCTGACTGCATCAAAATGGTGGTGAGCTGTTGGTCAGTGGTTCAAATTCTGTTATTGGTGTTGTATACTGTGCTACTGGTAACTACAACAGACTCATAATGCTTGAATCCACTAAATTGCAAATCAGTTTCTTTGTAAGAAACTTATTTGTAATGGTAAGAACTGGAGAGGAGTTGTATAACTGACAAGCAGTTTGCTAGTCGCTTGCAGAGCCAACAATGGATCCTTCCACAGAAAACTACTCTTAAATCTCTACATGAAAACAAATGACATGAAATATGAATAACCTTTGTTTTTTCAATTAAACAACAAACTACACCATTTCCAGTAGCCTTGTACCTGAAAGCAAAATATACCCACATGCATGAACATGAAGGTTACTATATCTATTGGGCAGACATTTCAACATGAAACTAATGATTAATAGAAGAATGTACCAAACTCAATTCATGTAAAGGACACTGTTACAAGAATCTGGAATGCGATTATCCAAACTACAAAAGACGGGAAAGCTATGTTACACATCTTGATTTATCCCTATCAAAAACATTGCCAGGGAGGAAGTAAAAAAATCTGTCCAAGTACAAGGACCTTAAGGTGAAGGTAAGCAATAAGACAACATAAACAGAAATCAGGGCAATTGGTATGACAAAAGAACTCCCTCCACACACAAAAAAAAACCCAATTGTAGCTTTAAAATAAAATAAAGCAGAATTTACAGTTTTGCACACAACATATTCTATTCAACACATTTTCAATTCAGTGACACAAATCACACAGTATATATTCTACACAATCAACTCGAAACACTGTAACATTTTCACAGCAAACAAGAACAAACTAAACTATCATAATAAGATGTAACAAAACACAGTTTCCAGCACAATAAAGTAAATGTAACATCTAGACATTTCCATTCTTCAAAATATAATACTACCTACAAGCACCAGAAACAGATACGAAGTTGGTAGTGTAAAAACTTGCTCAACCCTTTAGAATATAAATTGGGCATATCTGGTCCAAATAATCCATCTGCTTTATGTGTGAGATGCCTGCCAGATCAGACATCTCACACCTACCCTAGCATGTCACTCTAAACAACAGTTACATTTAATATATAAGGCGCAGGAGTGACTTTGTGATAAGTAGCTTGCTAAACAACCACATGGTTCCGGGTTCAGTCCCACTGCGTAGCATCTTGGGCAAGTGTCTTCTGCTATAGCCTCGGGCCGACCAATGCCTTGTGAGTGGATTTGGTAGACGGAAACTGAAAGAAGCCTGTCGTATATATGTATATATATATATATATAGGAATAAAAAATGGAGTTAACGCAGGTTTAAACAAGTATTTTTTCTTTCTACATATGTTTCAAAAATTCCACTGATACTTATTCAAAAGAATAAAAGGTATAAACAATGCAATCTTCTCTTCGGGAAAGGGAAAAAACGAAACTTGTCAATACGACATTTTAGCAAAAAATGATGGATTCGTATAGCGATAGACAGAACGCTATTAATATTGTTTAAAAAAACGTTATATGATATAACGTCATAAGTAGCTAACAGAAAGAGTAGGGATATTAATAGTGAATGTTAAATATAAAGGAAATTAAAGTCTAAACTATATATAATGATAGAGACTACTTATGTGCACTAAAAGTATGTTTTTGCCAATGCTTACATCTGTATGCTCGTTCTATAACCGTGTTTACTAGAGTATTTTTAGAAAAAATAATGAAAAATAGCTCAGAATTGCAGAGAAGACAGAATTTCTTGCCTTTGTCATATGGTATCGAAATTGAGAGGATCAACCATTCCAAATGAAATTGTTCATTGTGGTCTTTTAAATTCCAAATCAGTTTGCTGAGACCGGTACTATTCCGTTTATTTCTATCCCTAAATGTTGAGTAATGGATAGAAATTCTCTTAGATAACTCTAACGATGTGCTTCCAATGTAAAATTGTACTTTATTACGAGTACTGATTATACACTGATATATAGAATTTTTAATCTTAGAGTTACTTGACATAAATTTAATTCTATTGGGATTGACTTCAGATACAATAACCTTGTTATTAATATTTCTAGAGGGTTGGATGGTAGTAGCTAAATTAATGTTAGTATTAGTAAATGTATTAATATTTAACAGTTTGTTATTATGAGAAGATATAATTTGCAAGAGATTTTTTGTGTTTGAAAAACCTATCCTAACTTTATGTGAATTAATTATAGAGTAATATCTAGAATTATTTGGAAAATTCCTAGCAATAGCTTGACGAAACAGCAGTGGGAGATTAGATTTAATTTGTCTCCCGTAAGGAATTATTAACCAAATATTTTTACTAGTATTCATAGCGTAATTACTTTTGAAGGTGTTATATTTACTTTTAGATCGGTAATAGGGGAATAAATAAGGGTTATCTGCCTTCATTCGCTTTGTATCGGTGCGTAAGTTATGTTTGTTATCAATAATTCTTTTACGACTAGAAATCTTATCTACATTATTGAATTTACAATTAGACTGAGCAGAATCAATGTAGAAAATTTTTTCTGTATAACCTGCTTTGATTAAGGCAGAGTTATAGAATTCAGCGTTATTATTGAAAATATCAACATTAGCAGATAATTTAGATAATCTAAATGAAATATTCTTAACTAAATTCTTAGTAATTGCTCCAGGATGATTACTAAATTTGCTAATGTACTTAAGATTGGTCAACGGTTTATGATATGGGAAGTAAGAGTCACTGTGTAAATTAAGCGTAATATCTAAAAAGTTGGCCTTCGTCAGATCGTCATCAAAAACGATTTTTAAGCCCATTCTACTGAAAAAATTAACTAAACTGTTCTTAACTTTTTGTACCTTTTGGTTAGAAACATTTTGGAGGTAAAGTAAACAATCATCACGATATAGACCTCCATAAATGTTAGGGAACTCTTCAGCCATTTCAAAAAGAATATATATACAGACCAAATCAGCTATCTGTGCTGAATCAGAACTTCCCATAGGTATATCGAAACTATCTGGTGTGTCTTTACGGACCCACAACTTATCATCAAATTTAATAATAGATCTTCTGGCTGCCAACACAACATTAATTTCTTCTCGGGTGAGACCAGCTTTGTTATGAGCAAGCCAAAGTGCCTTATTAAGTACTATTGGATTAATAGACGAATAAAAATTGGAAATATCAAACTGGATAAACTTCGTACTCACCTTACTGTTAATAGACCTAAACCAGTCAACTACGTCAAATGAATTAGTCCATAAACTAAGTTTTAATGTTTTGATTAGATTAGGAATATATTTATCTAGTATATTTTTACTAAGGATACCGATGTCAGAGCTAGAAGGGCAGATAAGCCTTAATGATGGGTTAGTAAAAAAATTTGGTTTGTGATCCTTCAAAATAAACCTAGGTTGCTTAGGAACAAGTGGTTCTGTCTTCATTTGTAGGTTATATTTCTCCATGATTTTCATAGCCTCGATGTTGGCTTTCTTAAGTATTCTTTTATCAGCAATTTTATACTTTTTCTGAATTTCTTTTTCAAGTAATTCCAAATAATAGTCTTTATAAAGTTTGTACAGATTTCCAGTCTTATCAGATTGAACCAACATAGTATCCATAGAATTGATTTCTTTGGTGATGTTGCGAAGATACCTCAGATGTTTATTTCTTAGTGGTGACCGTTGAAATTTTACATTTCTCACAATGGACCAGAGATCATCTTCAAATTGCTTCAACCTTGGGTTAGGCGGCGGACTATTTTTAGATTTAAATAACTTGCTGAACTCAGATGTTTTATCATTAGTGTGTTGTTGAGTGTCATTTTTGTCAAAGAAAAAGGTAAGCCATCTTATTCGGTTGATGAATGAATTAATCTTATTGACAAGTTGTTTAAGGAAAACATTCTTAGGTGGAATAGGAATGTCCTTAAGAGATGCGTTAATATTCAATAACTCCATATGCTGTAACTATTCAGTTAGCAGGTTATTAATAAACCTGATTAAAGTATTATAAATAGATGAGTGTATTTTACCTTGTTAACATTTAACACGGATAAATGAATGAATAGTTACCAGGACAGCAAAAATCTCACAAGTAAAGATGTTGTAACTCCTTGTTTATAAAGGTTGAAACTTCGTGTTTACGTTGAATATTTGAATAATAGGAATAAAAAATGGAGTTAACGCAGGTTTAAACAAGTATTTTTTCTTTCTACATATGTTTCAAAAATTCCACTGATACTTATTCAAAAGAATAAAAGGTATAAACAATGCAATCTTCTCTTCATATATATATGTGTGTGTGTGTTTGTCCCCCTAGCATTACTTGACAACCGATGTTGGTGTGTTTACGTCCCCGTCACTTAGCGGTTCGGCATAAGAGACCGATAGAATAAGTACTGGGCTTACAAAGAATAAGTCCTGGGGTCAATTTGCTCGACTAAAGGCGGTGCTCCAGCATGGCCACAGTCAAATGACTGAAACAAGTAAAAGATTACATTCGACGACAAAGCAATCTGAATGCTAAAAGGTAGAAAGACATGGAAACTCAGAATCCTAATCTCAGTTACTCAAACATTATTCTATAAAGATGCTGATATACAAAGACACTACAATAGAAAAAAGATGTTTGTTATTTCAATGAAACATTCAACTATGTTATTTGGACAACCATGCCCCAGGTTTTCGTTGGTAAGTCATTGACATAGACAAGGTATAATGCAATGCTTATATCACTTATTCTAAATGTATGTTGAAGTGTCTTTATATTCATCATCATCATCATCATCGTTTAGTGTCCGTTTTCCATGCTAGCAGGGGTTGGACGGTTCAACTGGGGGTCTGTGAAGCCAGAAGGCTGCATCAGGCCCAGTCAGATCTGGCAGTGTTTCTACGGCTGGATGCCCTTCCTAACGCCAACCACTCCATGAGTGTAGTGGGTGCTTTTTACGTGCCACTCGCACAGGTGCCAGACGGAGCTGGCAAACGGCCACGAACGGATGGTGCTTTTTACGTGCCACCGGCACGAGGCCAGTCGGGGCGGCGCTGGCAACGGTCACGAATGGATGGTTCTCTTACATGCCACCGGCACTGGCAACTCATCTGCAATTTCCATTGATCGATTTCGATTCTGATCCTTTATATTATCCAAGAGATATAAATTAAGGTTTAATACATGCTTGTAACAATTATTCTGAGTTTATGTTCAAGTGTCTGCACATTGCTCAGTAGATATAGCTGCCTACCCGGTTATGTCTGGGGATATGTTTCGTTTTTGAGAGGAGGACTGAACAGCAAGAAATGATGTGATTGAATATTTCTTTACATTGACTACATCATCTACAACTGACATTAATCTCTAGTTTTATTACTATATTTTAGTAGATTAAAGTAGCAAGCTGGTAGAATCATCAGCACATCAGACAAAATGTTAAGTGACATTTCTTCCAGCACTTAAATACATTCTGAATTCAAATTTTGCCAAGGTCAACTTTGGCTTTCATCATTTTTGGATTGACAGAATAAAAACCTGCTGAGTACTGGGATCAACATAACTGACTTACTGACTCTCCTAAACTTGTTGACCTCATGCCAAAATTTGAAACTATTATATTTTAGTAGATTTATTATTTTTTGTGAATTTTTCTTTTTTTATATTTTATTTGTAACAAGGCATTGATCTTCAATTTCTATCATGTGACCAAAGCTTTTGACTGAGTCCTTTTTTAGATTTTATACTAGTTCACTTGCAGGATATAAGGTCACCTATTATCCCAATTCTTTTTAAAAACGTTTTAAAAAGTTCTCTTTAATTATATTTGTCTGTAGTTAAAATCTTTCTCATCAGTGTACTTAACCTCTTCTTCCCTTATATACTAATAATTGTATATTTTTTATTGTTTACAGTTATTGGACGGCAGCCATGCTGAGGCAACAAGCTTCAAAAGCTTTATACAATTATATCAGCTTTGATATTCAGTCCAGTATTTATTGTATTAAGGTAAAATGAGCATGAATGTCAAAAGACAGCCAAATACCTCAAGATATTTGTTTGGTACACTACCAATATTACCATCTATCACTGATATACATAAACACATATTCATCCTCATAATTTAATGTCCATTTTCCATGCTGGCACAGGTTGGATGGTTTGAGAGGGGCTGGTAAATTGTGTCAAGATCTACTGTCTGCTTTGGAATGGTTTTCATGACTGGATGCCCTTCCTAATATCAACCACTTTACGACATGAACTAGGTGCTTTTTTTTGTGTGGCACAGGTTAACAAGTAACTCACAAGATAAGACCCCTTAACTGAATGGAGGGAACAGTATTGAAGGAGGTGGCTTCATGTTAGGCTTAAAAGCTAATGAGTTAAACATTAGTCCAGCTATTTTCTAATTTTCCTAACTAGGAGAGAAAACAGTCTTTTCTTTGATGTCATTTTAAGGCTTTGACAAACCAGAATCTTTGAAAGAAGACATTAAGATCGTGAAGCAGGGAGCTGCAATGCAAATTCTTATGCCCAAGCCCAGACCTGGACCCAAATAGAGAAATGGTTTTTGCTTTCTCCCTGTTTGCTCCTGAGTATTTTCACAGATCCACTTGGATTACTTTGTAATAGCTCCCTACTTGTATTAAGTTCTTTCTTCTTTCTATGTGTTGAAGCTATAGAAATGGGAGCAGCTCATAAATTTATTCTGATCAATGGAAATTGCAGCTGAGTTACCAGTGCCGGTGGCACGTAAGAGAACCATCCGTTCGTGACCGTTGCCAGCACCACCCCGACTGGCCTCGTGCCGGTGGCACGTAAAAAGCACCATCCGTTCGTGTCTGTTGCCAGCCTCGCCTGGCCCCCGTGCCGGTGGCATGTGAAAGCACCATCCGTTCGTGTCCGTTGCCAGCCTTGCCTGGCCCCCGAGCCAGTGGCAAGTAAAAGCACCATCCGTTCGTGGCCGTTTGCCAGCCTCGCCTGGCCCCCGTGCCGGTGGCACGTAAAAGCACCATCCGTTCGTGGCCGTTTGCCAGCTCTGTCTGGCACCTGTGCGGGTGGCACGTAGAAAGCACCCACTACACTCACGGAGTGGTTGGTGTTAGGAAGGGCATCCAGCCGTAGAAACACTGCCAGATTTGACTGGGCCTGATGAAGCCTTCTGGCTTCACAGACCCCAGTTGAACCGTCCAACCCATGCTAGCATGGAAAGCGGACGCTAAATGATGATGATGATGATTATCTTATTTCTGACATAATGTTTAGTGTTTAACTCCTTAGCATTCAGATTGCACCATCAAAAGTAAAGCATATTTATTCACAGAGGTTTCAATTAATCATACATCACCTTTTGTACATTTGAGATTTCAATGGGATTATTTATTTTTATAATAACTTTGTAGAGTTGGTGTAAGAAGTAGGATTTGGCCAGTTTGAACATAAAACAGACATGGCTGGCTTAAAAGCTAATGAGTTAAACATTAGTCCAGCTATTTTCTAATTTTCCTAACTAGGAGTTTTCTTTTCATATTTCCCCTTTATTTCTTTATCAGTTTCCTCTACTACTGAATAATTGTGTGAGTGGTCTCTTCTAATTCTAATTTCAGTGTCTAAATTTAACTTCACTTTTTAAACGTATGAATTAATCTAGATCTTCTTTGAGTATCTTCACCACATTTTCTAGTTCTACAAATGTTGACAACTCAGCTGAATTCACTTTCAGTTTTTTAGTATCTTCTGCTGGCTGTTGCTGCCTGCAAATACTTTCAAAGCACCCAGAATGAGATGGTTTATACTTTGTCTATAGACTTTGTTACTGTTAGTTGTTTGATTCAGCAGATTTCTTAATGGAGTCAGATCTAAACAGAACAGGACAAAGGATAACAAGGAACCTCTCTGAAATAAAAATTCCTATCAAGAGGACAGGGCTGTTTTTATCATCTCATGCACTATTACTGACATTTCCCATTTTGACAGGGTGTAGTTGATCTACTGTTTTACTACTGGAACTATTTTGTTTGTGTATTATGTCTCCAATATCCAGAAGTGTGCTCTGCTGTCAAAAGCTTTTCAATATTCAATCCACAATGTGTTTAGACATTAGGGGGACTTGGGTGGTCTTTTTCTTTTTTATAAATTTTTCCTGAGTTACTATTGCTACTACTATGATGATGATGATGATGACAATGAATGATGCCAAGCTGACAGAATTGTTGGCACATTGGATAAAATGCTTATCACCATTTCTTCCAGCTTTACGTTCTGAGTTCAAATTCCACCAAGGTTGACTTTGCCTTTCATCCTTTTGGGGTTGATAAATTAAATACCAGGCCTTCTGCCTATAGTCGAAAGGATTATTGTTATTATTACTACTAACTGTGGTAGGTTGGTGCACTGGACCAAAATGATTAGTGGCATTTTTCTGAGTTCAAATCTAACTCTTTATGTTTTGAGTTCAATCCTGACACTGCCAGATATTTTGAGCATCTTTGTGGTGATTCCTGATGAGCTGGGGGCTTTCCCTGTCTTCATACCCTTAATTGCTTTATCTACCAAGGTATTGTCAATTCAGATAGCTGGTCCCTCTGTTGGGTCAGCATTCGACAAACTCACTTTCTCCAATTCATTCTCTTTATTTAGCAACTTTCCATAGCGTCTCCAAATCTCTCTCTCCAAAGCCTTGTTTAATGCAAGTGAACCATCATCCATGTGGACACATTTCTCTCCTATGACATCACAATTCTCTCTCACAAACTGTCTTGCAACACAAAATACTTCAAGTCTTTGGTCCTCATGGCGCAGAACATTGGCAAATTTTTTCTTATCTGCTTCCCCTCTAGCTAAATAAACCTGTCCCCTAGCTTCAACTTCTGGCAATCTGATACAATTCCCTGCTACTACTGTTCTTCCAGTCCTTCCAAGCCTGTTTCTGTTCCTTAATGGCTTTGTCAACAACATTGTTCCACCACCACGTTACCTTGGGTCGAGAGGGGACTTTGCACCATCCACAGATCTGGTCAGTGGCCCTCAGCAAGTTGTTCCCTAGAAATTTTCAGTTGTCTTCCTCATCATGTGATGCTATATTCCTTTCTATCTTGTCAAAAGCTTCAAGTAATATGTCTCTAAATCTCTGTCCAGTTGCAGGATCTTTAAGCTTCCAGACCCTTCTCCTCCATGCTGGTCATCTTCTGAGCATCCATTTAGCCCTGATCCTGAAGTCACTAACTACTAGTCTATGTTGTGGGGTACATTCTTTTCCTGGGAAGGTTTTGGTATTTATAAGCAGCCAATTTTCCCTTTTTCTGGCAAGGATATAGTGAACTTGGCTAGTATGTCTACCAGATCGGTAGGTGACTAGGTGACTGGCAGGTTTCCTGAAGTTAGTATTGCAAACCATAAGATCATTTGCATTGCAGAACTCTAGCAGCCTGGTTCCCTCCTCATTGCGGGATATAGCAGAATTAGAGAACATCTTCTGGATTTGTATTCTTTTAGCGGAGTTATTAAAACAAAGTAGTGGAATCTGAGTGTGTGCATAAGTTTATATAGGGTGGGGTGGTGGAGGAGAGAGAAGTGTTGTAGAAGCAAGTGGTTATTGAAACAGAGAATGAGACAGAGAGAGAGGGGGGGGGCAGCGTTAGGCTGGCAAAGGATAGAACACAAGGGAGAAAAATATTCTTTTGGGATTTTGGGTAACATAATTTAATGAAACAGCAAATACTGATAATAGTGAAATAGAATTGAAAAATCTTAGAATTTTCGGTCAGCCAATCTGTGATATATATATATATATTGAGTCATCCCATAAATAATGTGTTTTTTTTTATACTTCTTTTACTTTTTAAATTTAAGATAAACAAAGTTCTTTTTTAATCTAAAATATACTCTCCTTCATTTTCCACAATGCTCTTCCATCTATCAGGTAGACTTGCAAGACCCCATTCCCCTTCCAAAATTCACTTGTCCTTGATGAAAAATACTCTAGTACTGTTCTGATCTCGTCTACAGGATTCATATTTTTTCCATCCAAATGATTTTGAAGACTGCAGAATAAATGATAATCAGATGGGGCAATGTCTGGCAAATATGGTGGGTGGGGTATCGTTCCCCATTCAAACTGCTCCAGCATTTGGAATGTCATCCTCACTGTATGTGGCTAAGCATTATCCTGATGGAAGAACACCTTTCATCTTCAAACCAAAGATGGTCGTTTTTCTTCTCACACTGACTTAAGTTGCTCTAGGTACTTGCAGTAGACTTACTTTGTTATTGTTTGGTTTATATTTAAAAGTTCAAAGTGGACTAAACCTTTCATATCCCACTAAACAGATAACAACACCTTATGTGAGTGAAGACCTTCTTTAGCCTGGGGTGCCGGTGTTTCTCCTTTCCCTACCCACTGTCTTTGGTGCTTGATATTTTTATAGAGAACCCATTTCTTGTCACCAGTCACTATTTGGTCCAAAAAAGGTTCATTCGTGAGATGTGACAGCAAAGAAGAGCACATACTCACTCTCTGTGCGCAATTAGACTCGGAAAGTTTGTGAGGAACCCATTGACTCAAATTGCTGACTTTTCCTATGGCATGGAGGTGTTGATGAATGGTTGAATGACCAAATCCAAGCTTCTTTGCTAATTCCTCAACAGTTACAATGGGATTTGGTTCTACTAGGATTTGCAGAACATCCTTCTGAAGCTCCACAGATGTTCTGAAGCTCTACAGATGAGGCTCGTCTTCTAGGCTGTACTTTCCGGTTTGGACTCTCTGAAATCACCATTGACACTGGTTTATGCTTATTATCCGATCCCCATATACAGCATTAATATTCCTCACACTTTATTGAACGCATAAAGCAAAATATGCCGAATACACCCCTTAGTCACTTCCATTATAACTTTGAAAAAATAACTGTTAAAATCAAACTGCATTCTTCAAAACTTGCACTAAGGATGAGGACAAGGTAAAATTACCACCTGCTTTTATGGCAAGTTGATGCAGGTTGTTGATCCCATCTCCCACCAACTTTTAGTTCATGCAATTGAAAAAAAACAGCATTATTTATGGTATGACCCAATATATATACAATGGGCTTCTTTCAGTTTCCGTCTACCAAATCCACTCACAAGACTCTAGTCGGCCTGAGGATATAGTAGAAGACACTTGCCCAAGGTGTCATGCAGTGAGACTGAACCCGGAAACTTGTGGTTGGGAAGCAAGCTTCTTACCACGCAACCACATCTATATCTAGTTACGGTTTTCAGGCAAAACAAGTCCCTTTCATGCTGGAATATGTAAACATTGCAAATGAGAGGGAGTCAACCATCTTATCCAACCAACAGCCTCATTATTGTCATACACGTCAACAGTTATCATCATCATTGTTACAGTTGATATTCTTTATTTAAATTAATTCCATAATAATTATCATCGTTTCATATTTTTGACTGCAGCTTTATTTTTCATAAGTTAAAGTAATACATCAAGCAGCAGTGTTAATGTAAATACCTATTTCTTTACTACCCACAAGGGGCTAAACACAGAGGAGACAAATTAAGTCGATTATATCGACCCCAGTGTGTAACTGGTACTTATTTAATCGACCCCAAAAGGATGAAAGGCAAAGTCGACCTTGACGGAATTTGAACTCGGAACGTAACATCAGACGAAATACGGCTACGCATTTCTCCCAGCGTGCTATCGTTTCTGCTAGCATTATAGGTAGATGCAACAGGACAGAAAAAAAAAATGAGGATCCAGTAAGTTACATCTATAATTCATTTTTGATCCCAGAAGTAGTTATTTCACTTTCGTTACTTTGCTGCTCTTGAAAGAAGTGCAAAGACCATTTGTTATCCTAGAAAATCTTAGGTTTCATGTCTATTCATTAAAAGCAATAATACTATTTCATCAAGCCTTTCTGCAGATGTAATAGATCCACAACAAACTGCAAACATTACATCGACCTTTTAGCATTTAAACCAACCAGGTCAGGCCCAAATATTCTACCTGTTTTATGTCCAAACTGGTCAGATACAGCCTCTTACATCTACCCTTCAATGTCATTCTAAAAATAAACAATTACATTAATGAAATCTCAAAGCTATGAGATAATGCATGATTAATTGAAGCCAATGTGAGTAAATATGCATTATATTTGACAGAGTAATCTGAATGCTTAAAGGGTTAATACAAAACTAAATCTCTCAGAAGCATTATCAAAGACTTTTACATCCATTAGTAGCACTGAGATTTTATGTGAACGGGGAATATATAGAGAATAGAATCTTCAACATAGGACTGTGAAATAGATGCAAGAACATGAAAGTTGTTAAAAAAAAAAGAGGAAGAATGTGGGATATATATATAACAACCAATTTCTGAGATACACCAAAGATGAGAGAGAATGTTGAATAGGGCTCTACCAGTACACACATAAACACACATCTGTAGAATGACTAACCATACAGGAAGCTTCTAGTCCAGATGATTAGTGATAGATGAGACACAGTTGGAAGCCGTGTTGATAACAAAGCAACAGAGTTATTTTCACTACAATTCTCAAAAGGCAAGATACCATTGGTATGTGAGGAGACAGAGTGTCTGTGGAAAATATAGTGGTGGCCACTGGAGAGAAAAAATATTCAAGGTAATTTTTATCCATCACTTTTGAGATGTTGGATAGGAAAGCAATTGGTTACTAATAGGCAGAGCCAGAGTGGTTGGCCTTCCTATGGATAACACAAATACGACAATTTTTAAATGACCAAAACTTTTTCCAGTATTTGCTGGCTGTGGTAAATATTAGTGATAAAATTAAACTAAAAAGTCTAAAGTGTGTGTGTGTGTGTAAAGAATGTGTAGAGGGCCAACATGTAGGGAACAAATGTAACAATATTTTTTTCTGCAAGGGTACTTAGTATTGACAACAAATGTAGTCTGTTTGGTCAGTAGGCCTGTGCTGTTTTATCTGCAGGGACATTCAAATAAGCACACATTAAAATTAAATCATTAAAAAACTTTTTAAATTAAAATACTCATTATAAAGAAAGTATATTTGTATTTTTGATTGACCATCATCTATTCTTTCTTTTAGTTATGCTTTCAGTAAAAACAGCACCATTCTAGCAACTTCAATATATCAGTTTTTATCAGTCCTAAAGATAGAATATGAAGATTACTATAAATAAAATGGATTCAGTTTGTATAAAATACCTTGATTTAAAATGCATTCGCTTGCAATATTTTTATAAAGTATAGTTTTACTGGTTATACCTTTGATAGTCATCAAGGGAGATGTCAGACTTCTAGTCTGTTGCATGTGCGTGCATGTAGAAACTTTCTTGCCTCAGTAAGTTTGAAATATCAAGCCAAAATTCCAAATAACTATGGTTAAAGCTACCTTTGGGACACCTAGCTAAATAGATTCACCATATTTACAGATCATCAAGTGCCAAAACAACATTTCCTAGTTTGATAACACAGAATCCTTACATCAAGGCAATTCTCATTTTTAACACCCACTGAATTTTAACAGCCAAGACACCATAACATAAAAAGCATTTTATAAATATGGTACTTCCTACATGTTGATACACATGCACACACCATTACAAACACATACATCTAATCAACTGATCTACTGGTATTCTCTATCAGCAATTTTTCAGAATTTTAGTACAAACAAAGATTTATCATGACCAAGATCTACCTGTCTTTTCTTATTCTTCAAAGGAAAGTCCTTACCAAAATGTTAAGATTCTCATCTCATTCATAACCATCATTGAAAAATCTCTGGCATTCAGATTACTTTTATTCACATTTATTCACAATGACTTGAATTAATCCTGCATTATCTCATGATTTCAATGATGTGATTGTTTATTTTTAGAATGAAATTGTAGGGCAGGTGAGACAGGCTTGAATGTAAACAAGCAATAGGGATATTTGTACTGGATTTGGCTAGTTCAAAAGTTAAAGGATTAAACTTTAGATTTATCAATGAAACATACAACAATATTTTTTAATACCACTAAACTAATTTAGAACTACTATCCCACCTAAATATAAATGTATTTGAGACTAGCATTTTAAAATATTCCCTTTGCATGCAAACAGAATAATTGAAGAAAGAGTACATACATATAAGATATTTTATGCTTGCAAATATTTTAGTCATGATTAAAATATGTTCATTATTTACCAAGTACAAGAAAGTACAAACATATATGTGTGTGTGTGTGTGTGTGTGTATCTATCTTTCTATCTATCTCTATCTTTCCTTCTTTCTTTCTTTCTACAGAGAGAGAGAGAGAGAGGAGAGAGAGAGAGAGAGAGAGAGAGAGAGAGAGAGAGAGAGAGAGAGAGAGAGAGAGAGAGAGAGAGAGGTAATATACTATACTGACTTCGAATGTGCACATTTTAAATTCAAACAAGAAAAGACTTTTGTTTTGAATGTAATGTAAGCATTTAAATCAATGACTGATTAAAAATATTACAAACTTACCACAAATGGACGTGGTATATAATCTGCTTTTAAGGCTACTGAAATAGCGACACCAAATTTAAGTCTGCAATAAAAGGAAAAAATGAAGATTACAAACATGAAAAACATTTCATCTATTCTGAACAATTATTTTCCAAATAATTGTCTTGATAAACTTCTTAGTGAAGGTGAAAAAAAAAAAGCTTTTGATTTCCTATTCTCCCTCTAAGTGAAACAAGAAATTTAAATTGTAAATATCAAAAATCCAAACCTTGACAACCTACCTATCTGAAAAAGAGTAGCAGGTTCATGGAGACAAAAAGAAGAACATAAAAAAAAAAAGTAAACCCGGGTCAAAGATAATCAAGATCAAAGAAGAGAAACTTTCCTCACCCTAGAAAATCCTGAAATACACAGAGTTGATTGATCATCTTAATGGAGGAAGGATAGATCAATAGGTAGGTTGAGGGAAAGATGGTGTCAGATTTTTTTAAATGCTTAAATGGTAGACTTCTGGTGAAAACCAAACAAGATGTTTATCAAAAACTACATGTGAACTTCACAGAAGTTATGGTAAGATTCAAACCTAGTTCAAAATGAGAATATCCATAGACACATTCATGAGACCAAGATTCTAATACCAGGAACAAAAACAGTTGAGGTTGTGGGGTGCCCTGAACCAACCTATGTGGTTGATACTTTCTCACCTGTGTGTAGATCAACTACCGTCAACTGTTTTTTATTTGTTTTATTTGTATTTATTGTTTATATATTAGTCTATTTGTGTAATTTATTAAAACTTAATGTCTTAATATAAGCTTTTGCCACACCCCACATTTTTATAATAGTGTATACACCCCCCCATGTCTTGCATCCCCTTTATTTTGTAGCCTGTCATTGTATGAATCTATGGGCCCTTGTAGCAAATAGAGAAAAGGTTATTCTCATTTTATAATCAAGGCCATATTAGTGAAGACTAGTTTGAATTTATTTGTGAGAATTCCTTTCATTGCAAGTGAATCTCAAGAGCAAAGAGAGGTTTTAGTGTTATTTTCTGTCAGAATGTAAGTCATTACACAGAGGAGAAATGAACGACCCCCAAATATCTTTATATACACATGAAAGGAATCTTGACTATGCATTTTCACTCAGCTCTTAATAATAAAGAACAAGTTGTATCTGGCAGTCATTAACCCTTTAGCATTCAAACCGGTTATATCCGGCCAAAAGTATTCTACCTGTTTTATGTTCAAACTGGCCAGATCTGGTCTCTCACACCAACCCCACAATATTGTTTTAAAAATTAACATCTACCTCATCAAAATCTCATAGCTCCAAGATAATGCCTGATTAGTTCAAGGCAATGTGGATAAAAAAGGATTAATTTTAGCAGAATAATGCGAACACTAAAGGGTTAAGGTGTCAAAAGTCAGTGGCTTATCACTGGCATTATGCTGTGTCCCTGACAAAATTTCTTAATACATACTATCAAGCAGTGGTTAGATTCCCCGAGGTGACAATGCCCATTAATTTAAGCAACAGAACTATGAAACTGATGAGCATTTTGGAAGCTAACACCTTTAGCAAACTAATGGAAAATGAGCTGTATGCTTTCAAATAAAATTAGTATCATAAACATGCCAAGTTCCATGACCTGGTGATTTCCTTTCAAATTATGGGAGAGAATCGATAAATAACAAATATCTACATTAGTTTGGTAATGTAGCTTAATGTTATGCTGAGATACTTATAAGAACTAGTAGCTGCAAGATTACATTAACAAAAGTCTTGTTCTGAAGCACCTATAAAAAGAATTAAACAGAACAAAAATGAAAATTACATGTAAAAAAGTTTCTAGAATAAAAAGTTGTTAGCTAGAATAAAGAGTTTGGATAAGAAGTGATTTGCCTAAATTGAACATCAACAGTTTACTACTGAGCATAGAGCAAACAGCTTTAATGCATTGTATTTGTGTACAGCAGGTGAGATAAATAAATGTAGGTAATTGAACATAAAGAAAGAAAAAAAGAAAAAGAAGAAACAAAATTATGTCCAATAAAATTTCTCAATGAATGGCCAGTGTTTTGTCCATTCATTCAAGAGTAAGTGAACAAAACAGAGTCTACCAATCCTAGATTACAACTTACTGTGTGCCTTTGTGTTCGGTATAATAGGAGTGGATGGTAGTGCAGTGCATTAGATAGCAACAATGAATAAGAAACAGGTGGTTATAAGACACACAGAGAAGCTTGATAAGGAAAAATAATATGTGAACATGTTTCTGTGCATGTAACATGTACGTTGTCAATATTGCTTTCTTTATAACCAATGAAAAGTAAATTTCTTACATAATATCAGAGTATTTAGGTGATAAGCATTTACATTGGTTTAGATCTATGCCTGTTGCTAAATGAACATGTATGAGAAAAAGATTCAAATATGCAACACTGAAAATGTTTTTAGATATCTACCAATGGATTTCTATGCTGGTTGTCAGATTTCTTTGTTCTTTCTCGCGAGAACCTCTAATATCCCAGTACTATGGTTTGTGCATAAGTCATGAATCACATTTCATAAACAAGTAAAACAGTTGTGTAATAATGTGTATGTATGCCTACAGTAATGCACTTATAAATATATGTACATCGTAAGTTCATACACACATACTTATATACACACATGTACATGAATTTTGCCCTCAATTTATATCTGGATTTATATAAATATTATGACTTGTCACTGAAATACTGTTTGTACCTCATAGAATAAAACTGTGGCTAATTTAACCCTTTAGTGTTCAGATTACTCTGTTAAATGTAATACTTTTTCACTCAGATTGTTTTGAATTAATCATACATTATCTTATAGCTTTGAGGTTTCAATGATGTGATTGTTTGTTTTTAGAATATCAATGTAGGTTAGATGTGAGAGGCTAGATATGGCCAGTTTGAATATAAAACATGTAGAATATCTGGGCCAGATATGGCCGGTTTAAACACTAAAGGGTTAAGGGGAAAAATAAGGATTATCAAACAATTTAACCTTTATTACAATCATAGATAAATAAATTGTCATATGTGATGTGAATATTGAAATTCAAATTAATTACTTGCAAATTCATTCTTAATATGTTCTGGGAAATTTGAAAATGAATATGCTAATAGCTGTTGTGGCCATTAAAAGAGAACAACTTTTCCTTTATGACAAACATGTATTCATAATGGATTTGTGTGTGTTATGAACACATATTCACTGTAGAGGAAAAGCTATTCTCCTTCTGTAAAGAACACAACAGCCATTCGCATATTCCTGATTGAATCTGCTGCTAATATATTAAGAATGAATATGAGGGTCACTGTCAGTTGTAATATTGGTTTCAAAATTTAGCAGAACACCTGTAATTTTGAGGAGTGGGTAAGTCAATGAGATTGGCTCTTATACTCAACTGGTACTTATTTTATCAACCCTGAAAAGACGGAAGGCAAAGTCGACCTCAGTGGAATTTGAACTGAGAGCATAAAGATGGACGAAATGCCTCTAAGCATTTTGCCTGGCATGCTAATGAGTCAGTCAACTCATTGCCTTATTGCTAATTGTAATATTACTTCAAAAAATGAGGTGGTGAGCTGACAGAATTGTTAGCATGCTGGGCATGATGCTTAGCATTTTGTTTGTCCTTACTTTCTGAGTTCAAATTCCACCAGGGTCAACTTTGTCTTTTATCTTTTCAGGGTCAATAAAATAAGTACCAGTTGAGCACTTAAGTTGATGTCATTGACTTGGTCCCCACCCCTGAAATTGCTGGCCTTTTGCCAAAATTAGAAGCCAATATTACTTCAAAACACAAGATCTTTTCCATTTTATTATTTACGGCTTAGTCAGTGGAGTGGAGGCGCAATGGCCCAGTGGTTAAGGCAGCGGACTCGCGGTCATAGGATTGCGGTTTCGATTCCCAGACCGGGCGTTGTGAGTGTTTATTGAGCGAAAACACCTAAAGCTCCACGAGGCTCCGGCAGGGATGGTGGTGATCCCTGCTGTACTCTTTCACCACAACTTTCTCTCACTCTTACTTCCTGTTTCTGTTGTACCTGTATTTCAAAGGGCTGGCCTTGTCACTCTCTGTGTTACGCTGAATATCCCCGAGAACTACGTTAAGGGTGCACGTGTCTGTGGAGTGCTCAGCCACTTACACGTTAATTTCACGAGCAGGCTGTTCCGTTGATTCGGATCAACCGGAACCCTCATCGTCGTAACCGACGGAGTGCTTCCATCCAGTCAGTGGAGGAAGAGCAGTAGCCCCAATGAGCCTTTTCAGGATATCTGAGATTAGTGGGGGGTGCTCAAAGCAAAGAGCTGGGCTGAAAGCTTGCAAGAGCCAGGTGGTCATGTTAAATCAGACATCATATTAAGTCTAAGAATCAATCAATCTATGAATCAGATTTTAATCTTCTAGATATGTCAAACAAACAAATTATTTCACAGTGGAAACCAGTAAATAACTCTTTCGGATTCTTTTGAAAATTAAATATTTTTTAAGAGCCACTTTTACAATATAGAAATTATCATTTACTATTCAAAACTTTGGCTTTTAATTTATTACTAATGCCTAATTTTTATAATCAGTCAAAATTTATATGTTAACTCCAGAAGGCTAATTAGTTAAGAATATTAATTTTCTAACAGTAATATGTCCCTAAAAAAGAACTTGCAAACTGTTTGATTTATTTCACTTTATGAAAATATTTGGCAAATGCTTAGCCATCATATATATATGTTATAAAGTTGTTTCAATAAAACCTAAGTAATTTCCAATAGCCTGTGAAGGAAAAAATTTTAAAATACAATTTAATTAAAAATGTATTTCAAAATTATATTAACAACATTAGAATTTTGTGTTTTATCCAGGTTATTTCTGATACAACAGACATATGATGAAAAGGCATTCCAGTTGCAACTATCACAACAATTTGTATATTGAGGATTATATTCTCCAATGTATCCTTCACTTTTAAAGACAATATAATGTGATATTTCTAGAGCAGGCTGAGCAGTTCATTAGAAGTTCTCTTATAATTATCATTGTCATTATTATTATTATTATTATTATTATAGTATTATACTCTTTTCACTCTTTTACTTGTTTCAGTCATTTGACTGTGGCCATGCTGGAGCATCACCTTTAGTCGAGCAAATCGATCCCGGGACTTATTCTTTGTAAGCCCAGTACTTATTCATCAGTCTCTTTTGCTGAGCCGCTAAGTGACGGGGACGTAAACACACCAGCATCGGTTGTCAAGCAATGCTAGGGGACAAACACAGACACACAAACATATATATACACGACAGGCTTCTTTCAGTTTCCGCCTACCAAATCCACTCACAAAGCATTGGTCGGCCCGGGGCTATAGCAGAAGACACTTACCCAAGGTGCCACGCAGTGGGACTGAACCCGGAACCATGTGGTTGGTTAGCAAGCTACTTACCACACAGCCACTCCTGCGCCTATATTATTTATATTATTTAATATATTATATTATAGTATCATATTATGAGAGGAGGCATGTGACTTAGTGATTAAGGTGTTGGACTCATGATTGTAAGATAAAGGTTTCAATTCCTGGACCAGGTGATGTATTGTATTCTTGAGCAAAACACTTCATTTCTTGTTGATCCAGTCCACTCAGTTGGCAAAAATGAGTATTTCTGTGGCAGACCATCACCATGTCCAGTAGACAATATATATCCCACAGAATTTGGGAAACTGGCCTTATATGCCTTTTGGTGAGGTAGAAAATTTCTTTCCAGAGCCAATAAACAGTATATTTTAGAAAATATTTTGCTACATTGAATACTTTCTAGTAATATTTTACTTCTTTTGTTGGAATATTAATGAGTACCAGAGATCAAATGTATGGCTTTGTCAAGGTGAGTTTACCTACTGCTTTCAATTCTTTGTTATAGCTATTTTGCTTACATCATTCATACTTTGTAGGCATGAGGTGGAAAAATAAATAAGTATTGAACTATCTGCTGTAAGCATTTCATTATGTTTCTAGACAGAATGCTTTATTTCATATTGCTTAGCTGCCAGGAACAGGTACCAGATCATGTGGCAAGGTTACCAATGAGAGACCATTGTCATATCGAGGGTTAGATTACTCACTAATCTACCTAACACTATGACACCAAAGCTAAGCACTGGTTCTTAAAGACTTCCCATTAATAATGCTTTACAGGAAAATCATGAATGTTACACCTGTCAGAATCTTCATTGCTAAAAAAATATTGAAGTTAAAGCCCCCATGGAGAAGGTAATAGGAAATCATCCTCACTATGGCAAAGATAAGTGAGTCATGAATATGTTGACTTAAAATCATTAAGAAATACAAATAATATATTCATTTATTTATTGAAAAGGGACCACCATTTTTATGAGAGAAATCAACACCATTATTATTTCAGTATCTGTTTGCCTATGTTTACACATTTTCCACAGGTTTACTCATTCATATCTGTTACACAATTTAGCATTTTCCATAAATATATGTTCAGCATTGTAGTTGAAATTCCAATAACAATTATGTTTATGGATTAAAGAAAAATGCTGTATGGTCCACAATATACGTTTAATTATTTAGCAAATTTAATAAGCAGCTTAGATTTCATCTTACTAGCCACACTTAGTATCAGCTATTATAAAAAATAAACATCTGTTTTATTTTCATTTGCTTCAAGTTATTTTTCGGTATTCTCAGACTAAAAAGGTATCTAGTCATTCTTCTGTAGCCACCCTTAAAAAGTTTATCAGCTTTTATCTTGTGATAACAGAAGAAAAGATGATTTTCCCTCCACCTTGTAACCCAAAAGACTAGAATAAAACAAAAACAAAAATCTAAAGATTCTAAAATAAACTTCATAGTCTAGACTACTTTCGTTACATTTTAGCTATTCTAAACCATTTTCAGTCACTGGGGAACACTTATGTACTCTAAACAAATTGTTGGACATATTTGTTTCCTCTTTTTGACGGAAAAGATAAAAATCAACAGATAAACTTGAAACAACCCATATTTAGTGAAGCGAATCTTGCTTAAGATAAATTTGGTTCCCTAAGTGAGCTTAAATCAAGATGGTTGAAATATAGGTGCCATTTACTGTTTATGAAATTATATACCAGTAATGACTCATATTTCTAAAACACATGTAGTATATGTATGAATCTGTAAAATCATGTATCACAAATTTTCACAGGAAAAACAAAATGAAAATAAAATAAATGAAAATGATTATGAGGTATACTGAAAACAACCTAATACTCAAAAGACTTAAGGGGCTCACTTCAGGAGTAAGATATTGAGGTGGGGCCTGTACATCTTTAGCCCTTTACCTGTCCAAAGCATTTCCATAGCTGGTCCTAAATATCTGTACTAGTTTCCAGACTTTTAGTTAGCCCTTGTTTCATACATCTTGGATAATATAAAGACTTCCTATCATAAGTCCCAGGTTACTCTGGGGGTTGAAAAAAATTGAGACTGTATCATATTTTTTTTTTTGAAGCACTCCGTCGGTTACGACGACGAGGGTTCCGGTTGATCCGAATCAACAGAACAGCCTGCTCGTGAAATTAACATGTAAGTGGCTGAGCACTCCACAGACACGTGTACCCTTAATGCAGTTCTCGGGGATATTCAGCGTGACACAGAGAGTGACAAGGCCGGCCCTTTGAAATACAGGTACAACAGAAACAGGAAGTAAGAGTGAGAGAAAGTTGTGGTGAAAGAATACAGCAGGGATCACCACCATCCCCTGCCGGAGCCTCGTGGATCTTTTAGGTGTTTTCGCTCAATAAACATTCACAACGCCCGGTCTGGGAATCGCTGTATCATATATGATGCGTGGACATGAGAGAAATGATACAAAGAAAGTACGTCTTGTGTATCACACGACAAGCAAAGGGTTAAATTCGAATGAAAGAATGATGTAGAAAAGGTTAAGATATTTAAGTTCTTAGATAGCGTAATCACAATCCTTTCTCAAGAGTCTTCAGCCCTTATGTTCTGATGAAAGCTCAGCTCCACTGTGTTACATCAGGATAGAGAACTTGCCACTTGGATTCTAACAAACTTCTACAAGTACATAATTGACAGCACTCCGATATACTGCATCACAAGTAGAGGCGCAATGGCCCAGTGGTTAGGACAGCGGACTCGCGGTTTCGATTCCCAGACCGGGCGTTGTGAGTGTTTATTGAGCAAAAACACCTAAAGCTCCACGAGGCTCCGGCAGGGGATGGTGGTGATCCCTGCTGTACTCTTTCACCACAACTTTCTCTCACTCTTACTTCCTGTTTCTGTTGTACCTGTATTTCAAAGGGCCGGCCTTGTCACTCTCTGTGTCACGCTGAATATCCCCGAGAACTATGTTAAGGGTACACGTGTCTGTGGAGTGCTCAGCCACTTACACGTTAATTTCACGAGCAGGCTGTTCCGTTGATTCGGATCAACCGGAACCCTTGTCGTCGTAACCGACGGAGTTCTTCCATCCATACTGCATCATAGTAGGAAAGAGAAATTGCTCAAGACAGAGATGAAAAGGACAGCAATAATAAATAATTAAAAGAAAAACAAATGAACAAACATTAATATTTCACTTCTATTTGTGGGAGTTTACCAAGGCTGCTGACTGTGGAGAACACTCAGCATCATAAGAAAGTAGCATCTCTAACCATGAACTGTTCATTTTACTGCCATATTGCATGATACTACAGCCAGATGACCAAACACTTTGTCTATGTTTATGGTTCAATGAAATCATGTTATTGTAAATATTATACTGATACAGAGCTTGTGTGTGTGTAAAAGACTTTTGTCCAATGTCCTCAAATCTGGGCCATCTTTTCTGCTCCCCCTCCCACGCTTTGTTGGCTTTGAATTGTCATCGACACTTCTGCAACTTTGCTTTTTTCAAAGTAGGGGCTTCAAAAAAAAAAAACAAAACATTTTACTCTCTGGGAAGAGGTGGTCTACCTACATTAGTCTGGCCCCTATCCATTGAGTTATCCAGCACGAGAAGCCCTTTATTCTCCACTGGCAGAGTTCTAAGGGTCATTGAGGTACACAAGCCACCACACAGCAATAGGTATGGGACCTCGTGGTGGTTTGTGAAGCATAATATAATGAAAAGAGAAAGGGATCAGCTCTTCAATTAATCTTAAAACTATTGTGGTCATCATTAAGAAGTTATTCACAATAAGAAAGACAAAAATTAATATTTCATATTACACATGCCCTTAGCCCATCCCTATATAGATAACATCAAGTAAATGGATGTTTATTGGTTTCCACAATGAATATTCAGTTGTTCAGTCAACTCAATTGCCTGCTCATTGAATGTGTATGGCTGATAGCATCATCTGTGCACTGCAAGCATACAATACATCATGATGACAATGATGGCTGATGATTCCATAAACACGTGTGCTCTTAATGTAATTCTCAGGTAGATTCAGCTAGAAATAGTGTAACAGAGATGGACATTCTAGTTACAAATAAATCCATCTGTAGAGCATCCACACAGTTTGTGTTTATCCAATTTCGTTCATAAAAAGTTGGGTTAACACAAGGTTATAAAAAAAAAGATGCTTACTCCAGAAGCCATGCAGTGGGATTGGGCCTAGGATCAGATGTTTGCAAAGGGAACCTGTTAAGTATTTGGTCATGCTGCATCCATAATGTTGTTACTTAGAAGTGTGGAGGCGCAATGGCCCAGTGGTTAGGGCAGCGGACTCGCGATCGTGGGATCGCGGTTTCGATTCCCAGACCGGGCATTGTGAGTGTTTATTGAGCGAAAACACCTAAAGCTTCACGAGGCTCCTGCAGGGGGGGGGGGGAACCCTGCTGTACTCTTTCACCACGACTTTCACTCACTCTTACTTCCTGTTTCTGTTGTACCTGTATTTCAAAGGACCGGCCTTGTCACTCTCTGTGTTACGCTGAATATCCCCGAGAACTGCGTTAAGGGTACACGTGTCTGTGGAGTGCTCAGCCACTTACACGTTAATTTCACGAGCAGGCTGTTCCGTTGATTCGGATCAACCGGAACCCTCGTCGTCGCAACCGACGGAGTGCTTCCAATAAACTTAGAAGTGGAATTGTATGATGATGCAATTAATAAGCTAGGCTACCCAAGAAAATTAAATTATGTATACATGTGTTAGGGTTTACTGGTAGACTTTATCTTCGTGTATTGATGGTAAGTTAAGTCTTGGTTAATTCTTCTTCAAGCTGTTTGACAGTGGTCAAATTTCCAGGCATGACAAAGCATAATGGATCCAACAAGGAATAGAATCCAAAATAATACCACCAATCAGCAGTACTTATATTGACTTAAATTTATATTTCACCAAAACTCATTACTCTAGAGAAAAAGAAATAATTTCTTCCAGTAATTTCATGAACATTGCTCTTAAATCAAACTGTGTTATTTTTTTTCTCTAACAGGATATACATTTTTAATCCATCTGTTGAATTATATATAAAGTAGAATTTCAAATTATAATTGCTAATTAGTTAAATAAATTTTATTATGCTTGTCACTAAAATGGTACTATTTCTATTTGGTATATATTAGATAGCTCAGTATATTTATCTGCAGACAACTGTAAACATTTTTTCAAAGAATTGTTAATAATAAAACTCAAATGACTGGTAGTTTAATAAATTCATACATTACAGAGAACTTGGGCTAATTACAACCATATTGGAATGGTGATAATTAAGTTAATAACAGATGTAATAGATTTAGTCATTGCAGGGCACTAAATTCACCTCCAATTTATGAGAGGAAAAAATGTCACAGCTTACATTATATAAATACATATCCCTCCGTGGAGGCGCAATGGCCCAGTGGTTAGGGCAGCGGACTCGCAATCGTGGGATCGCGGTTTTGATTCCCAGACCGGGCGTTGTGAGTGTTTATTGAGCGAAAACACCTAAAGCTCCACGAGGCTCCGGCAGGGATGGTGGTGATCCCTGCTGTACTCTTTCACCACAACTTTCTCTCACTCTTACTTCCTGTTTCTGTTGTACCTGTATTTCAAAGGGCCGGCCTTGTCACGCTGAATATCCCCCGAGAACTACGTTAAGGGTACACGTGTCTGTGGAGTGCTCAGCCACTTACACGTCAACCGGAACCCTCGTCATCGTAACCGACAGAGTGCTTCCACCACATATCCCTCCTTTAGTCTTACACGTAGTTAAATTAATGATTTATGAAGAAATTCATCCAACTAAAAAATCAGTTTGTCATGAAGGGATTGAATTGTAATATGTCCTAAAAGCTCTTAATTGAATTATTAAAATATTGTGGAGCAAAGAGCAATAATAATTGTTTACGTTTGAAGATGTTGGTAATGTTTTCATATCCAGTACAATGTGATACTAATGAGTGATTTAGAGCCAGTTCAGAAGTCTTTACAGGTGGGTTTCTTTACATCTGTTTATTCATGTTTTTTAATAATACAAAATGACAAGACACTGATGTAGGTTGCATCTACAGAAAGTGTATGTTAGTATGTGTGTGTATATATATATATATATATATATATATATATATATATACACACACATACTTACATACACTTTCTGTAGATGCAACCTACATCAGTAAAAAGCACTATCCGAACGTGGCCGATGCCAGTGCCGCCCCGACTGGCTTCTGTGCCGGTGGCACATAAAAAGCACCATCCGAACGTGGCCGATGCCAGCACCGCCCCGACTGGCTCCTGTGCCGGTGGCACATAAAAAGACCATCCGAACGTTGCCAGCCCCGCCTTGGCTGGCTCCTGTGCCGCTGACACGTCAAAAGCTCCAACCGATCGTGACCAATGCCAGACCCCCCCCTGGCACCTGTGCAGGTGACATGTAAAAAGCACCCACTACACTCGCGGAGTGGTTGGAGTTAGGAAAGGCATCCAGCCGTAGAAACTCTGCTAGATCAGACTGGAGCCTGGAGCAGCCCCTGGCTTCCCAGGCCCCGGTCGAACCGTTCAACCCATGCTAGCGTGGAAAATGGACGTTAAACCATGATGATGATGATGATGATGATATTATCAAACATGCTCAATGTATGTGCTTTGTTCACCAGTAGGCTGCGATTTGGTGTGGTGGAAATGACTCCATCAAAGCACCAGTGTCAAGACACCTAAAATTCCATTGAAGAGCAACGGACGATGGGCATTGGGGTGTGTTGTCTTGCCTCTCTATGACTTACAGGTGTTTTAACATCTGGCACTATGATGAAGTCATCTCCACCATGTTAAATTGCAGCCTATTGGCAAACAAAGCACATACATTGAGTATGTGTGTTCAATAAACCTAACAACACTAGTGGCACTTCTAATTCACATTGATTTCATATATATATATATATATATATATATATATACAGTGTACTATTCTGTTAATGGTGGGATCAACAAAAAAAAAAAGAAAGAAGAAAAGTAAAGTACTTCAATCATCAAGAGAAAAGCATTTAATATACACAGGACATAAATGCAAGCTACTATGTTTCATGCTTCTGATAGCACAGTAATGAAACAAGCTTGTGTAGCATGCTGTGTACAACTGTGCAGTCTTTCAGGTTCAAAGTACAACATGGCTGTTCTCTGAGAAAATGTGTGAAAGAATGAAACAAAAAAGTAAATAGAAAAAGAAAACAAGAAAAAAAAAAGGCCATGGAACTAAGAGAGGTAGGAGTTGCGCTCTCTTTGGCCCATTGAAACGGGAATTAACAATGGTTGATATAGTTTAAATTTTTGTGAGACTGTAATGCTTAATCTAGAGAGGGTGGTGGACTCCAGTTTGATAATAGAAACACACACACACCACACACACACACACACGTTTTTATATGACATTTACAAAATAAATACATTTAATCAAAATACACAAAATAAATGAGGTAATTTTACCAAAAATGGTCTAATGAAGAAAATATTCTTTCTTTCCACTGTACAAAGATTCATATTTATCCTACAGATAAATATAAATCTCTGTACAGTGAAATAAATCTATAAATAAAGCTAAATCCAAAGGCCATACAGACACAAAGTTGGTACATAGCCTTAGATTCAACATGAATTTGATAAGAGATAAGTATTTTCCTGGATAGAATAGGATGTGACTCTGTTGCAAGCAAGATTGCCAGATCTCGTATCTATTCTTATATCTTCTTTTATAATCCAAACTCTACACAGCAAACATGAAAACAATAAAGTGAACTCTCAAACATTTATTTAGTTGAATATCCTGATTATTTTAGTTGAATATTATAATTGTAGATGTGGCTGTGTGGTAAGAAGTTTGCTTCCCAACCACAGGGTTCCAAGTTCAGTCCTACCAAGTGGCACTTTGGGGAAGTGTCTTCTACTATAGCCCCAGGTTGACCACAGCCTTGTAATGGATTTGGTAGATGGAAACTGAAAGATTCTTGATGCATATGTGTATGTGCATGTATATATGCATATCTGCATGTTTGTTACTTTGACATTGTGTGACGGTTGTAAATGAGGGTCACTATCATGCAAAACAATGTCCTTCATTTCCAATTCTCAGTGAGAACATGTCTGGTTATGGAGAATGAATCTTTTTTTTTATTCATCCTCATCATCATCATCGTTTAACATCCGTTTTCCGTGCTAACACGGGTTGAACGGTTCAACCGGGGTTTGGGAAGCCAGGAGGCTGCACTAGGCTCCAGTCTGATCTGGCAGTGTTTCTACATCTGGATGCCCTTCCTAACGTGAACCACTCTGTGAGTGTAGTGGGTGCTTTTTACATGCCACTGGCACAGGTGCCAGGGTAGGCTGGCAGGGGCCATGATCGGTTGGTGCTTTTTACGTGCCACCGGCACAGAAGCCAGTCAAGGCGGTGCTGGCATCGACCATGTATATTATTTATATTTTTTATTCATAGGTGCATGTGTGGCTGTGTTAAGAAATTGCTTCCTAACTATCTGGTTCCAGGTTCAGTCCCACTGCAAAATAATAATAAAAAAATAATAAAAGCCAAATATATACGTTTTTATTATTATTTTGCAATTTACTTAATCATCGGTATATTATTGTTATTTTATTTTATTTTATATTTCTATTATATGTAATTTTCTAGATGGACAAATGTCTTCAACTGAAATTTTGTGAATGGATTCAGTAAACAGAAATTGAAAGAAGCCCGTCATCATCATCCTCATTTAACATTTGTTGTCTATGCTGGTATGGGTTGCATGGTTTGACCAGAACTGGTAAACTGGAGAGCTGCACTTGGTCCCAGTCTGATCTGGCATGGTTTCTACCACTGGATGCCCTTTCTAATGCCAACCACTTTACAGAGTGTGCTGGGTGCTTTTGCATGGCACTGGTATGAGTGCTTTTTTAGACAGCACCAGCACAGGGCTCTTGCAGCCCAATTGTCTTCACCAGGGGAAGCAGCCTTATTGCTTCTGCTGTGGGGGTAATGTGTCTCTTTCTGTCTGCATTTACTCTCCACCACCGCTTGACAACCAGTGTTGGTGTGTTTATGTCCTCATAACTTTGCTGTTCAGTAAAAGAGAGCTGATGAATAAGTACCAGACTTTAAAAAAATAAGTGCTGGAGTTGATTCTTCAAGGTGGCACTCCAGCATGGCCACAGCTTAATGACTGAAACAAATAAAAGATAAAAGATATTTGTTTTCAATTATCTGCTGAAGGTGGTGTGTAAATAAAACAAGAAGCCATTAAGGAATCAAGTGTAAAACCTGGTTTCATCTCTTAATTACAAATAATTTCCCTTCATTTATAATAACACTAATGCTCTTTAGAATGGTAAGATCGTCTCATTCACACTCTCTTTACTCTTTTACTTGTTTCAGTCATTTGACTGTGGCCATGCTGGAGCACCGCCTTTAGTCGAGCAAATCGACCCCCAGGACTTATTCTTTGTAAGCCTAGTACTTATTCTATTGGTCTCTTTTGCCGAACCGCTAAGTTACGGGGACGTAAACACACCAGTATCAGTTGTCAAGCGATGTCGGAGGAGGGAGAAACAAACACAGATACACAAACATATACACACATACATATATATATATATATATATATATATATATATACGATGGGCTTCTCTCAGTTTCTGTCTACCAAATCCACTCACAAGGCTTTGGTCGGCCCGAGGCTATAGTAAAATACACTTGCCTAAAACGCCACGCAGTGGGACTGAACCCGGAACCATGTGGTTTGTAAGTAAGCTACTTACTACACAGTCACTCCTACATTTGTAAAAAAAAAAAAAATTTAACCCTGAGCATCGTTAAATGAAATAATTTATGAGGATTCGAAACAACATTCTGTTATTTTGTTACTTGTTTCAGTCATGCTGGAGCACCACCACAAAGAGTTTTAATCAAATCAATCTCAGGACTTCTTTTTTGTAAGCCTAGTACTTATTCTATCAGTCTCTTTTGCCGAACCGCTAAGTTATGGGGGACATAAATACAACACTGGTAGTCAAGCGACAGCGGGGGTACAAAGGTACAAACACAAGCACACACATATCTATGTATGTATACACACACACACACACGCACACAACAGGCTTCTTTCAGTTTCCATCAACCAAATCCACTCACAAGGCTTTGGTTAGCCTGAGGCTATAGTAAGAGACACTTAACCAAGGTGCCGTGCAGTGAGACTGAACCCAGAACCATGTGATTGGGAAGTAAGCTTCTTATCACACAGCCATGCCTACACCTATTTTACTCTTTTACTCTTTTACTTGTTTCAGTCATTTGACTGCGGCCATGCTGGAGCACCGCCTTTAGTCGAGCAAATCGACCCCGGGACTTATTCTTTGTAAGCCCAGTACTTATTCTATCGGTCTCTTTTGCCGAACCGCTAAGTGACGGGGACGTAAACACACCAGCATCGGTTGTCAAGCAATGCTAGGAGGACAAACACAGACACACAAACACATATACATATATACGACAGGCTTCTTTCAGTTTCCGTCTACCAAATCCACTCACAAGGCATTGGTTGGCCCGGGGCTATAGCAGAAGACACTTGCCCAAGATGCCACGCAGTGGGACTGAACCCGGAACCATGTGGTTGGTTAGCAAGCTACTTACCACACAGCCATGCCTACACCTTTTGTAAGTTTTTTAAAAAGAAATAAAATTTGCTTATACTGTCTTGATTGTTATGTAATTAACTTTCTGTGTAATTTGCAACATTGCTCTAACTTGTCAGACAGCCGCCCACATGTAAATGTTTGCAAACTTGATTAGGAAAGTATACAATACAAATTTCCTGTCTGCACAGGTCACTGAAGAAGACTAAAAGATGTGTGACTGCATAATGCAAACTGCTTATTGGCAACAGCTGGGCATTGACATCTTCAAATCTTTCCACAACCAGCAACTATGCACTCACTGACACTGAAAAGCACAAAATGATTCTGTTTTCTTGCCCTGCAAATTAAACAGATTGGTAAAGAAACGAAATCTTTAACTTTTAACATATCTTTTATTATCTTTTACTTGTTTCAACTGGACTGTGGCTATGTTGGGACACTGCCTTGAAGGATTTTGTCAAAACAAACCCAGGACGTTATTTTTTAAAGCCTGGTACCTATTCTACAGGTCTTTTTTGCCAAGCCACTAAGTTATGGGAATATGAACAAACCAACACTGGTTGTCAAGCAATAGTGGGAGACAAACACAACACAAAAACACACACACACACACATAGACATATATATATGTATATATATATGTATATATATATATATATATATATATATATATATATATATATATATATATATATATATATGTATATATATGTATATATATATATATATTATATATATATATATATATATATATATATATATATATATACTTATATATAAAAATACATACATATGTATGTGTATACACATTCATGTATGTATATATAAACATATATGACAGGTTATTTTGCAGTTTCTGTCTACCAAATCCACTCACAAGGCTTTGGTTGGCCATGAGCTACAGAAGACACTTGCCCAAGGTGTTGCACAGTGGAACTGAACTAAAGCAAGCTTCTCAACCACACAACCAAGCCTGCACTTAGGCTTAGATTTTTTAAAAATATGTGAATATATTTCAGTATAATAAATATACATAAATAGTGTTATGCAAAATCCTTCAAGCCAAAAGATATCTCCTGGGAGTGAGTGTTTATCTGCAGTTTTATAACATGAAGTAGATAAGAGATAATTCTCAGCCTGGAGAGGATGATAGGTCTATAACAAATATCATTCCCAGTTTATCCCACTCCTATTCTCAATAACTGGGTGACCTGAAGCAATTTAGAATAAAGATCTCTGCCAAGAAACCACTATGAAATGCCTGTAGCAGGTTTAAACTGCTTCCTGGTGTGAGCAAATATATCCATAGTTTATCCATTCAGTCATTTAATTATTTAAAACAGGTATGGACAACTTTTTCAAAAAGTAGCACCACTAAAAGATTGAAGTAATTTTTCGTGAAGCATGTCACTTTATGCAAAACGAGAAACACATGCTTGCTTGATTCAAATATAGATTCTCTTTCAATGATGAAAATTTCTTTAAGTTTTTCATTATTTTTAAGTTAGATCCAATTTTCTATTGCGAGGTTTTAAGCATGAAAGAAAACTGCGCTGGTATGGTCATATGATGCGTATGGACAAGGACAGCTATAAAAAGAAGTGCCAATAACTAATTGTGGAAATAATCTGTGGAAGAGGGAGATCCAGGAAGATGTGGGACAAGGTGCTGAAAGGTGACCTTTGGATGTTGAGTCTCATGGAAGACAATGACAAGGGACTGAAACTTTGGACAAATTGCTGTGCTTGAGAAGACACGTCAAGTTAAGTGAAATCATGGTAATGGCCAGTACCAGTGACACATGGAAGGTACCCAATACACTCTGAGGAGTGGCTGGCATTAGGAAGGGCATTCAGCTATAGAAACCAAGCCAAAACAGACTGGAGCCTGGGGCAGCTCTCTGGCTTGCCATCTCCAATCAAACCATCTAACCCATGCCGGCATGGAAAGCGGACATTAAATAATGATGATGATGATGATGGTGATAATGAAAAGAATGATACACATGCATTCATCATCATCATCATCATCATCATCATTTAGCGTCTGCTTTCCATGCTAGCATGGGTTGGACGGTTCAACTGGGGTCTGTGAAGCCAGAAGGCTGCATCAGGCCCAGTCTGATCTGGCAGTGTTTCTATGGCTGGATGCCCTTCCTAACGCCAACCACTCTGTGAGTGTAGTGGGTGCTTTTTACGTGCCACCCGCACAGGTGCCAGACGGAGCTGGCAAACAGCCACGGACGGATGGTGCTTTTTATGTGCCACCGGCACGGGGGCCAGGCGAGGCTGGCAACGGCCATGATCGGATGGTGCTTTTTACGTGCCACCGGCACGGGGGCCAGGCGAGACTGGCAACGGCCACGAATGGATGGTGCTATGTGCCACCGGCACGGGGGCCTGGCGAGGCTGGCAACGGCCACGAATGGATGGAGCTTTTATGTGCCACCGGCATGGGGGCCAGTCGAGGCTGGCAACGGCCACGAATGGATGGTGCTTTTTACGTGCCAGTCGGGGCATGGTATGGACTACACAGACACACATGTTAGTAACATATCTTTTGATGGATTCTCAAAATGGCTGCTCGTTCTGAGAGAAATAAAAGCTAGATCTTTCTCAAATCATCTGCAGCAGTCATTTAAAAAACAAAGGAGGTGACATACTAGCTAGTGTAGTATTAGTTACCCTGCAAAAGAGACTAGATGGTCACAGCTGGAATGGCTAAGTGCAGGATATGTGCAATCAGGGACTGATCAGGAACTAAACAACATCTTAGAAATAATTTAGGATAATATGCTGGAACATATATAAAAATATCAACTTGAAATCATCATCATCATCATCATCATCATCATCATTTAGCGTCCGCTTTCCATGCTAGCATGGGTTGGATGGTGCAACTGGGGTCTGGGAAGCCAGAAGGCTGCACCAGGCCCAGTTTGATCTGGTAATGTTTCTACGGCTGGATGCCCTTCCTAACGCCAACCACTCCATGAGTGTAGTGGGTGCTTTTTACGTGGCACCGGCACAGGTGCCAGACGAGTCTGGCAAACGGCCACGATCGGATGGTGTTTTTTATGTGCCACCGGCACGGGGGCCAGGCGAGGCTGGCAATGGCCACGAATGGATGGAGCTTTTATGTGCCACCGGCACGGGGGCCAGGCGAGACTGGCAACGGCCACGAATGGATGGTGCTTTTTACGTGCCACCGGCACGAGGCCAGTCGTGGCGGCGCTGGTAACGGCCACGTTTGGATGGTTCTCTTACGTGCCACCGGCACTGGTAACTCAGCTGCAATTTCCATTGATCGATTTCGATTCTGATTCTGATTCTCACTTGCCTCAACAGGTCTTCACAAGTAGAGTTTTGTGTCCCATGAAGGGAAGGTATGCATAAGTGGACTGGCTACATCCCGTGTAGAAAGCCACGGGTTATGGTCTTACTTGTCCTGCCGGGTCTTCTCATGCACAGCATACTTCCAGAGGTCTCGGTCTCTAGTCATTTCCTCAGTGAGACCTAAAGTTCGAAGGTCGTGCTTCACCACCTCGTCCCAGGTTTTCTTGGGTCTGCCTCTTCCACAGGTTCCCTCAACTGCTAGGGTGTGGCACTTTTTCACACAACTATCTTCATCCATTCTCGCCACATGGCAATACCAGCACAAACGTCTCTCTTGCACACCACAACTGATGCTTCTTAAGTCCAACTTCTCTCTCAAGGTACTGACACTCTGTTGAGTATGAACACTGACATTACACATCCATCGGAGCATACTGGCTTCATTTCTTGCGAGCTTACGCATATCCTCAGCAGTCACGGCCCATGTTTCACTGCCATGTAGCATGTCAAAAATACAAAAAGTGCTGATTTGACTAGAACTGGAAGTAGTCAATGAAATAACAAAATGTTACCAGAACAGAATCCATTCCAAAAGTTAAAAAAACAATGTATGAGATCCTATACCTTCTTTTATATATGCTAGCAATGATGATGATCATCATCATCATTTAGTATCTGTTGTCCATGCTGGTAAGCTGAGGGGCTGCACCAGATTTCATTCTGATTTGGCATGGTGTCCACAGCTGGACGCCCTTCCTAACATGAACCACTTCAAGAGTATAATGGGTTCTTTTATGTGCCACCGGCATGGGAGCATGTTGCGTAACACCAGTATCTGCCAGTATCTGACTCGATGGATCTTCCTTCCAAAGCACAGCACATTGCCAAAGGTCTCAGTCATTTGTCATTGCCTCATATTGTTAAATCATTGCAAAGAGTTGATGCAACATAAGCAGGATACAGACAAACCTTTAATGTCATGGTTGCCTTGTAAATTGAAAAACTAAATCATATGGCTTGGTAGAATCATTTCACAGATTACTGTAGCTGTGTAGTGAAATACATAATACATTTGCAAAAGTGGAGGCGCAATGGCCCAGTGGTTAGGGCAGCGGACTCGCGGTCGTAGGATCGCGGTTTCGATTCCCAGACCGGGCGTTGTGAGTGTTTATTGAGTGAAAACACCTAAAGCTCCACGAGGCTCCAACAGGGGATGGTGGTGATCCCTGCTGTACTCTTTCACCACAACTTTCTCTCACTCTTACTTCCTGTTTCTGTTGTACCTGTATTTCAAAGGGCCGGCCTTGTCACTCTCTGTGTCACGCTGAATATCCCCCGAGAACTACGTTAAGGGTACATGTGTCTGTGGAGTGCTCAGCCACTTACACGTTAATTTCACGAGCAGGCTGTTCCGTTGATCGGATCAACCGGAACCCTCATCATCGTAACCGACGGAGTGCTTCCACATTTGCAAAAACATCAGAAGCAAGTAAAACCAAAGAAATTAGTAAAACACTATCATGACACAAAACTTTGAAATTTTAAAACTACGAACTACACAAGTCAAAACAAGAACTTACAGCTGCAGTTGAACGACTAAAATACCAATCAACATACAAAAACAAAATGTTGAATAGACTGTTTGGCAAAGACACCAAGCCAGCTTATTGTAGCTTAAAACATAAACAGCACAATCTCTGTAAAAAAACACCTCATCAACATTAGGAGCTACTATATATATATATATATATATATATATATATATATATACACATATATATATATAGATAGATACACACACACACATATCTATCTATCTATCTATCTATCTATCTATATATATATATATATATATATATATATATACATACATATATATATATATAGATATATATATATATACATACATATATATATCTATATCTATATATCTATATACATATATATCTATATCTATATATATATATATATATACATACATATATACACACACATTGATAATAATAATATAATAATAATAATATAATAATAATAATAATAATAAGGTTAGTGAGAAGAAATGACAGAATTGTTCCTTAGTTTATTTATGTAGAGGCACAGAAAGTCTATATTTCCCAAGGAAATAAAATAAAATAAAACAGTTTCATTCCATTTAATTTCACTGGAAAGTTTGAAGACTCTGTACTTGTATATAAATAAACTAAAGAACAATTTCTTCGTTTCTTCTGACTAACCTTATTATTATTACCAGTATACTATTCTAAAGACTATATCAAAAACATTTTGTCCTTACATATCATCATCATCATTTAATGTCTATTTCCATGCTGGTGTGGATGGGTCAGTTTGGCAGGAGCTTGCAAGCTGAAGGGCTGCACCAGTCTCCAAGTGTCTGTTTTGGCATGGTTTCTACAGCCAGATACCCTTTCTAACACCAACCACTTTAGAGAGTGTACTGGGTGCTTTTTACGTGGCCCCAGCACAAATGCTTTTCATATGGAAGCAGCGCTTGTGGGGTCATCAAGTAGATTGCAAGACAAAGTCCTCTCAGCTGAAAAGAGGGGAACCAAGGGAAGTGTTTGTGTGCCGGGCAAGCGGTTAGAGTATAACAGAGGGACAGAGATAGTTGTCTTATTATAGAGGAGATACTTAGCTACCCCAGTAGGATAAGGAGGGAGAGGAAGGTGGAAGAGAGTTAGAGAGAAAGGATAGAAAGACAATCAGAGTGTGTGTAGGTGAGAGGGAGAGAGATGGTGTTGGAGATGTATTGTGGAGGGTCATAAGTAGTACAGAGGGGACAGAAGGGGATGCTCCATAAGAGTGTAAAGGGAGATGTTTAAAGTTGGGGAAGGCATGACTGTAACAAGTGATAATGAGAGAAATTGGAGTGTGGTAGATATGTGAGGGCAAGGAGAGTGTGCAGAAAGGCACGTGAGAGAGTTAAGGTGGAGAGGGACATGTAACAGGCGGTAGGAGTATTGGGAAAATGGGTTGTGGGGGAGTTTTGATAGAAGATAAATTATGTGTCTGGGAGGGGGTAGTGGCTGTATGAACAGCCATGATTTTACTTAGCTTGACATGTCTTCTCCTCAAGCACAGCAAATTGCCTGAAGTCATGTCCCCTTGTCATCTCCTCTGTAAGGTTCAACATCTGAAGATCATTTCTCACCACTCTGTCCCTCATCTACACCTTCCACAAGTTCCCTCCACAATGCATCTGTCCTCATACATACATACCTATTTCTTTATTACCCACAAGGGGCTAAACATAGAGGGGACAAACATGGACAGACATAGGTATTAAGTCGATTACATTGACCCCAGTGCTTAACTGGTACTTAATTTATCGACCCCCGAAAGGATGAAAGGCAAAGTTGACCTCGGCAGAATTTGAACTCACAACGTAACGGCAGCCGGAATACCGCTAAGCATTCTCATACATACATACCACATGACCATACCAGTGCAACCATATCTCTGCCCCTTATACCCAATGTTCTCTTAAGTCATTTACACTCTGCTCTACATGAACACTGACATTACCGATCGGCAGGAGCATGCTGGTTCACTTCTTTCAACCCATTAATATGTCTTCTGTAGTCACAGCCCATGCTTCATTGCCATGTAATATAATTGTTTGTAGACAGGCATCATACAATCTGCATTTCTCTCTGAGGGAGAGGCTTTTGTTACCAACAAAGGTAGTATCTCTCCGAATTTTGCCTAGTCCATTTTTATTCTAGCAACTATGCTTCCAAATTTCAGTGATATTATAACGAAATAATGCAAAGGCAAGATACAACATTTTGAACATGACGGAGAGACCAAGCTAAGGTTGCAGCTAGTACACGTTGCATATATTCCTGTACATACTGAAATTTACTACACTAAACCTAATATGAAAATAATGGGATAAACATGATATGCAACGAAGATGTGTGTCACAGTATAGCTTTATTGATCTCTCTTTACTCTTTTACTCTTTTATTTGTTTCAGTCATTTGACTGCGGCCATGCTGGAGCACCGCCTTTAATCGAGCAACTTATTCTATCGGTCTGTTTTGCCGAACCGCTAAGTGACGGGGACGTAAACACACCAGCATTGGTTGTCAAGCAATGCTAGGGGGACAAACACAGACACACAAACACATACACATACATACATATATATATACATATATACGACAGGCTTCTTTCAGTTTCCGTCTACCAAATCCACTCACAAGTCATTGGTCGGCCCGGGGCTATAGCAGAAGACACTTGCCCAAGGTGCCACGCAGTGGGACTGAACACAGAACCATGTGGTTGGTTAGCAAGCTACTTACCACACAGCCACTACTGCCAAAATATAAAATACAAGGAATGATATTAATACTGTAGTCATAGATACTGTGATGATATGCATTAGCAAGACATGCTTTTGTAACATTTAAAATCAACTGTTGATATCTGCATTGATATCTTGTGTCTCTCTCCACATCTCAGGCATTTTAACAGCAAGTGAAAAGGTCATATTCTCAGTCATCTTTGACCAGTTAATTCTACCCATTTAGCTCAGTAATTTACAATTTAAATGGAAACTTAAAGGAAAATTAAATACAAACCAGTTAAACTGTAAGTATGCCATGTTTACAAGGTTACTGAAGTTAAATAAAAAAAAAACAAAAAAACAACTCATTTTGTAAGTCGAAAGAAAACTAGCTACAGTTGCAAATAATTTGCTGAAAAATCTTAGAGGTTTATCAAACTAGTGCTATAACTTTAATGGAAACAAAAGGTAACTAAATAAATAAAACATACCGATAAAGTACCACCACAAATATATGTGTATATTATATATTATATATATAGATATATATATATATTATATATATATATATACACACACACACATACATACATATATATATATATATATACATACACACACACACATACATACATATTATATATATATATATGTATATATTATATATACACAACATACATACATATTTATATATATACGGTTAAGTAATTGAGATTCAAGTGAATTCTAAAGAATTCACATGAATATGGTCCTTAACTAGGATGCACGGAAATCATATATGGTGTTAACCATACGACAAGTGGGGTGATTTACAATAATAAAAAAAGCAACAAGAATGGATTAAAATCTCGGTACGATCGTTTCGTACGAGGACATCTTTAATAGCTACAAAAAATGCAGTGAATACAGATGGCTCGTACTCGTCAGCCGAAAAACATCAGAGAATTCCAAACATCAAAAAGGGTAGATACAAAAGAGGTTGTAGATTAACTGCATTGAAGAAAGTTCGATTCATGAGATCCGATGAAAGGTTTTAAACTACAGAATTGTGCATGTCTACAATAGCTCATATTGAATTTTTAATCAAGTTGTGTGAAGAAATTTCGGATACAGTCATGCATAAATTTCTGAAAACGATATAAGAGGCAAAGTGACTGTAATCTTACAACCTCTTTTGTATCTACCCTTTTGATGTTTGGGAATTTCTCTATGTTTTTTCGGTGCTGACGAGTACGAGCCATCTGTATTCACTGCATTTTTTGTAGCTTATAAAGATGTCCTCGTACGAAACGATCGTACCGAGATTTTAATCCATTCTTGTTGCTTTTTTCCTATTTGTATATTATATAATATATATGTGTATATATATATATATACACACACATACATACAGATTATATATATATACATATGTATATATATATATATATACCACACACATAAGATGTATTATATATATACACACATACATACTATTATATATAATATACATATGTATATATATATACACACACATACATACATATTTATATATATATATATATATATATTATATATATATATACACACACATACAACAGATTTATATATATATAATATATTATTATACATACATATTTGATAGATCGTTAGCCACTATACATTTTTTTTCTCTCCTTGTTTTTTCTGTGTCCCTTTCTGTAGAAGAGCGTAGGCTCGAAACGTAAAAGACTTTTCTATTCCTGAGCGTTATACTAATACATTGTTGTTTTGTACACAACTGTCTTCGTCTTTTGTTTTTTTCGTAAACTCTCCTAATATATATACATACATACATACAAACATACATATATATATACATATACATACATATACACACACACACACATATAGATATACATATATACATATACACACACACACAACATATAGATATACATATATCATATACACACACACACACACATATAGATATACATATATACATATACACACACACACACACATATATATATATATATATATATATATATATATATATATATATATATACATATATATATACATATATACATATATATATATATATATATATATACAATAATTCTGTAAAATAGTAAAGTGGAAAGAGAAAAATGTCCTTCAGTGTAAAGTGTAATTTTTAGAAGGATTCAAATGTACTGATACACAAATGTGTCAAGCTATATTCAAGACTGTTAGAGGGATTGAAATTTAGAATAGAAAAATTAGTTTACAAAAATAGTATACTAAGAGTTTTGTCTAAAATCTAAACTATTTAATCTAAAATATTTAATCCAGCCCAAGCTAATGTGTGTTTTCATAAAAAAATTTAAAAAAAAACATTAATTGAAGGGAAACTAAATTTATTTAAGTAGAGTATAGCATTTATCTTTTACAAAGCAAAAGTCGACTGTGACTGTAAAGTTTCAACTGAGCTGCTTTTGTCAGATTGTGAAGTTTGTCTGGATTTCCAAGTCTTTCATATTTTTTTGATTCAGCTTGTGGATGGGGTATAATGGTTGTAAAGTAGGTGCAATTTAATAGTATATTTTTGTAACATATAAAGAAACATCTTTATGGATTATTTAATTAGATGAACAGAAATGAGGAAATGTGGAGAGAAAGAAGTTGAAAAAGAAGAGGAAGAAAAATGAAAGGTAAATGTTTATAGGGTGATGATTAAAAGTAAGAAAAGAGAAAGAAAACATTGTTCTAACTGGGAAAGTGTCATTTGCTTTGTTCAAGTTAGAGAGGCAACACCTGCTTTAAACAGGTTACTTCGTTTTTGTACCTGGTTTGCAAGATCCTTTATGTGGACTTGTCCGTTGAAACAAATTTTGTGTCTGGGGAGAGTTATACTGCCTTAATATCTAACACACTCACTGGTCCAATTTCCACTCATTTATAATTTTTGGAAGACACAAGAAAAAAAATGAGTGGAAATTGAACCAGTGAATGTGTTAGATATTAAGGCAGTATGACTCTCCCTAGACATAACAATATGTATATATATGTATGTGTGTATATATATACAAACAAAAAGAACGCAGCTCTGATAATGGACAGTCAACTAATATTGATGAGGTTGCAATGTTGCAAGAAACAATGAACATTTTAGAAAAAATAAGTAAACAAGTGGAAATTAAACTGGTAAGTGTGTTAATAAATAAGGCATTAAAACAAAATGACTCTCCCCAGACACAATAAAATATATATATAGTTGAAAAAAGATTAGAGATCTATATAAATCAAATTTTTACATATAAAAGATGGAGGTAGAAATAGCACAGAAGTAAGTCTAAGACATTTCAATTTAAGAGGGAATTTAATAAAACTGATTTTAAAAATTATATAAAGAAAATATTATCAGTTTTGATGAATTCCATCTTATCAAACATCAGTAAAAATTTATAAAAATTTGAAATAAAAACAGTTTATCTTTGGTCTGGGGGTCAAGAACACGTCTCTTGACCCCCAGACAAAAGATAAACTGTTTTTACTTCAAATTTTAATAAATTTTTACTGATAAAGACCTGGGATGAGGTGGTGAAGCAAGACCTTTGAACATTGGGCCTCACCGAGGCAATGACTAGTGACCGAGACCTTTGGAAATATACTGTGCTTGAGAAGACCTGGCAAGCCAAGTAAGACCATAACCTGTGGCCTATGTCAGCAGTGTAACCAGCCTACTTATGCGTTGCTTGTGAAGACCTGTTGAGGCAAGTGAAATCACAATCAAAATCAGATTCACTAACGTGGCCAATGACAGCACTGCATGACTGGCACCTGTGCCAGTGGAACATTAAAAGCACCATCCGAGTGTCATCAATGCCAGGGCTGCTGACTGGCTTCCGTACCAGTGGCACATAAAAAGCACCATTCAAGCATGATCATTACCAGCATCGCCTTACTGGCACATGAAAAACAACATTCGAGCGAGGTTGTTAGGTCATTGCCAGTGCCGCTGGACTGGCTCCTGTGCAGGTGGCACATGAAAAACACCATTTGAGCATGGCTGTCGCCAGTACTGTCTGACTGGCTCTCGTGCTGGTGGCACTTTAAAAGCAACCACTACACTCTCGGAGTGGTTGGCATTAGGAAGGGCACCCAGCTATAGAAACTCTGCCAGATCAGATTTGAGCCTGGTGCAGCCATCTGGCTCACCAGTCCTCAGTCAAACTGTCCAACCCATGCCAGCAAGGAAAGCAGATGATGATGATGATGATTTGATAAATTGAGATACATTGAAGCCAGTAATATTTTCTTTATATAATTTTTAAAATCATTTTTATCAAATTTCCTCTTAAGTTGAAATGTCTTAGACTTACCTCTGTGCTATTTTCTCCTCCACCTTATATATATATATATATATATATATCTTAGAGAGTTACCAATCTTATGACAAGTAACTTTGGAAGTATACTTTTGTTACCATGGTTACTACCAGGAAATATGTTATGCATACAATAGTTATAATTCAATTTTTATCAAATTTCTTGGTGCTTGTACAAAATGCTGAAATGAATGCTACTTTTCAAAAGGAAAATATTTATTAAAATGAAATAAAATAGATTTCTCATTTGTATATTTAGTTTATTAAACTTAATTAATAAATTTCAATGTACCCCGTCAAAAACCTATCTTTGCAAAATTTCATTAAAAATGTTTATTCTTCAGTGCCTTGCATGTGTACGCATCCGGTACCTCTTGTATGAATGCCTTCTGTACCTCTCTCTCCATACAATGTAAAGCATGATTAGAGAAATCAAATAACCAACATTTATATCAGTTATTATTATATAGAGATGGTGGAGGCGCAATGGCCCAGTGATTAGGGCAGCGGACTGGCGGTCATAGGATCGCAGTTTCGATTCCCAGACTGGGCGTTGTGAGTGTTTATTGAGCGAAAACACCTAAAGCTCCACGAGGCTCTGGCAGGGGGATAGTGGTAAATCCCTGCTGTACCCTTTCACCACAACTTTCTCTTACTTCCTGTTTCTGTTGTACCTGTATTTCAAAGGGCCAGCCTTGTTACACTCTGTGTCACGCTGAATATCCCCGAGAACTATGTTAAGGGTACACGTGTCTGTGGAGTGCTCAGCCACTTACACGTTAATTTCACAAGCAGGCTGTTCCGTTGATTCAGATCAACCGGAACCCTCGTCGTCGTAACCGACAGAGTGCTTCCATCATATAGAGATACATAAATATACCTACACACACACACATACAATTTCATTACCTTCCCCTAGCAACTGCTTGTCAAGTTTACCCTTCCGCTTAAACTGTAGTTATATATCATGTGTATGTGTGTGTATGTGTGCACACACTTGCAAGCGTGTGTGTGTGTAAGCATGTGTCATGTATTAGGCATCTGTTGATTATACACCTTTCATCATCTTTACTACTCCCTACCACCGGTTGTCAATTTTTATGTTCCTGTATTGACTTTAACTTCAACCCCCACTGAGAACAACTTTACTCTTCATCCTCTCCGCATTGATTAAAAGAGTACCAATCTAGGGCAGTGGAACAACAGAGTTTCTAGAGGATTGAGCAAGGTACTGTGCAATAATTGTTTCAGTGGCTCAGTGGTTAGAGCGTCGAGCTTACGATCACGAGGTTGTGAGCTCAAATCCCGGACCAGGCTGTGTGTTGTTTTCTTGAGCAAGACACTTTATTTCACGTTGCTCCAGTTCACTCAGCTGTAGAAATGAGTTGCGACGTCTCTGGTGCCAAGCTGTATCGACCTTTGTCTTTCCCTTGGATAACACTGGTGGCATGGAGAGGGGAGGCCGGTATGCATGGGCGACTGCTGGTCTTCCATAAACAACCTTGCCCGGACTTGTGTCTAGGAGGGTAACTTTCTAGGTGCAATCCCATGGTCACTCATGACCGAAGGGGGTCTTTACCCTCTTAGCATTTTGAAAGCAATGCCTGCAATGACACAGTTGCCAAACTGCATCAACCCAGGTTGGTAGCTTTTCCGTCCAATAAAGATCAGCGTTGCAGAGAGAGAAGACTGCATGCATGGATAGCAGCTGGACTTCCTCAAGAATTTTCCCCAGGTTTGTGCATACATGTGCAAATGTATGGCTGATTTTGACAGATGATGGCCTTAGAGAAGCTGTGGAGGTTTTTTTTCTCTCTAAATCCATTGGTTGTACATGGTTTGACAGTATTTAGAATTAAAGCCCCTTTGTCTCAATAAAAATTACCCAAGATTCCAGGAAAGCAGGCTTCCATTTTTGCAGTATGTAGAGACGATGAGGTCACTAGTTTCCGTAGAGTTCTGGGTACTGACAGGTAACATTGAAAGGATTCTTAGATTTTCTGGTAATCCATATGTTATCATATTTGACGACTGGTTTTCAAGCCTGTATTTCAATTTCTTTCTCTGCGATAGTGGCGATTCATTTAGCATAAATAATTGTATTAATCAATATGAGCAGAGTGATTAATGCATAACAATCACAAATGCTGAACTGGAAAAATTTGCATCTGTTTTCATCGGGAATTGCTTTAAGCCATTTAATGACTTCCACTGCACAATTCCATAGAGATAAAGGTAAGGGGATTATTTTACCAAGGATATATTTGCCGATCTGCCATATTTTAGTCTTAGTAGGATTGATCAGTCACATAAATTTTACAAATCATTTATCTTCTCTCATGGCTAATAATGGCTAAAAGCTCTGTAAGAGTGCATCTATCAGTGAGTGTGTTTAAGCATTACTCTTTCTGTTATTCCATTCATAAAATATTTCACTTTCTTATTTCATCTCTTAACATAAAACTTTTCACCCTCATCATGATTAATGGCTATAAATCCATTGATTCTAACACCATACTGATGTGTTAGACCATTAGCATTGTTTTGCTTTGACTTTGAATCAGTTACCATTGTAACTGACTTTATTCATGTTTCATCTTTGCTTCATTGTAATTCAACACTCTTAAGAGTTTTAACAAAATAACATGATCATCCCACAGATGCTGATTTAACAACTAAAAACATCCTTCATCATCATCATCATCATCATCATCATCGTTTAGCGTCCGCTTTCCATGCTAGCATGGGTTGGATGGTTCAACCGGGGATCTGGGAAGCCAGAAGGCTGCACCAGGCTCCGGTCTTATCTGGCAATGTTTCTACAGCTGAATGCCCTTCCTAACGCCAACCACTCCGTGAGTGTAGTGGGTGCTTTTTACATGCCACCCGCATCCTTATATTATAAATGTCATTATCATGATAATTATCATTTTAATGTCCACTTTTTTCAAGGGAGGTAATATTTCCACATGGAAGATTGGAAATGAAGGATGGTAACACTTGTTTACAACTATTATGCGGTGTCAAGACAGGAGACAGTAACACAGGCACACATACGATGGATTTCTTTCAGTTTCTCTCTACCAAACCCACACACAAGGCTTCGGATGGCCCATGGCTATAGAAGAAGACACTTGTCCAAAGTGCCATGAAGCAGGACTGAATCCAAAACTGTGTGGTTGGGAAGTAAAATTCTTACTACACAACCACACCCCCACTTATGGACCATGCCTACACCTATGTTGTAAATTATATTTAACACTAATAATTGCACACAATATTGAACAATTTTGTTTTTGGAACTCGTCAACTTCCACCAAAATACAACCTCATACTCTTCCACTTCAGTCTGTCGATCACAAAGATTGTATAAGCCAATGAAGGTACCTCTAATGTTTACTCAACCTGCTAGAAATAGCAGCCAAATATCCCACAATTCAAACCCCACCATCTTAGAAAAGGACATGCTGGACAAAGTGGTTCTGAACGTCTTGCTAAAAGACAGAATGGTCTCAACCGAAATCCTGCAGCACCAGAATTCCTGTCTGTATGTGGTCACCCATAGCAGCCACCCAAAGCTTCCTCAACAACTGATGTACAAGTAGTCACCTCCCTCCCTCCATTTTCTTAAAAATATTTCCATGAAAGATGGAAACAAAAACAAAAATAATTGAAATAGATTCTAAAATATATAAGGAAGATGAAAATAAATAGTGAAATGAATTCAAAAGATCAAAAATCATAACTTTGATTAGTTCGGTGGTTGTTGACCCACTTCGGATACAAGTATTCTTCAGAAGTACAAGTGTTTGAGAAGATTTTGTGAAAATAGATGGCGTTACCAAAAAGAAATGAATAGGCGCAGGAGTGGCTGTGTGGTAAGTAGCTTGCTAACCAGCCACATGGTTCCGGGTTCAGTCCCACTGCATGGCATCTCGGGCAAGTGTCTTTTACTATAGCCCCGGGCCGACCAATGCCTTGTGAGTGGATTTGGTAGACGGAAACTGAAAGAAGCCTGTCGTATATATGTATATATATGTATGTATGTGTGTGTGTGTGTTGTGTGTGTGTGTTTGTCCCCCTAGCATTGCTTGACAACCAATGCTGGTGTGTTTACGTCCCCGTCACTTAGCGGTTCGGCAAAAGAGACCGATAGAATAAGTACTAGGCTTACAAAGAATAAGTCCCGGGGTCGATTTGCTTGACTAAAGGCGGTGCTCCAGCATGGCCGCAGTCAAATGACTGAAACAAGTAAAAGAGTATGTGAAAATGGAAGCAGAAATTTAAAACATGAGCCTGACGAAACTTTTTCAGGTGCAAGCGTAGCTGTGTGGAGGAGAAGCTTGTTTCTAAACCAGAGGGTCCTGGGTTTTGCAGCACCTTGCAGTACTTTGGACAAGTGTTTTCTACTTGGGCTGACCAGAGGCTAGTAAGTAGAGTTGGAACAGAGACTGAAAGAAGCCTAGTGTGTGTGTGTGTGTGTGTGTGTGTGTGTTGTGTGTACCCATGTCTCGACATCCTGTGATGGTTGTAAATATTGCTGTTCATTTCCAGTCTACCATGAAAAACATGTCTGGTCATATGCGCAGGAGTGGCTGTGTGGTAAGTAGCTTGCTAACCAACCACATGGTTCCAGGTTCAGTCCCACTGCGTGGCATCTTGGGCAAGTGTCTTCTGCTATAGCCTCGGGCCGACCAAAGCCTTGTGAGTGGATTTGGTAGACGGAAACTGAAAGAAGCCTGTCGTATATATGTATATATGTATGTATGTGTGTGTATATGTTTGTGTGTGTGTGTTTTTGTCCCTTTAGCATTGCTTGACAACTGGTGCTGGTGTGTTTAAGTCCCCGTCACTTAGCGGTTCGGCAAAAGAGATCGATAGAATAAGTACTGGGCTTACAAAGAATAAGTCCCGGGGTCAATTTGCTCAACCAAAGGCGGTGCTCCAGCATGGCCGCAGTCAAATGGCTGAAACAAGTAAAAGAGTAAAAGAGTATAGGGAAATATTACCTTGCTTGGAAGCAGGTAAAGAGGCTGGCAGCAGGAAGGGCATCCGGCCATAGAAAACTGCCTCAACAAGTCCCATCTGACCCATGCAAGCATGAAAAATGGACATTGAATGGTGGTGGTGGTGATGATGATGATGTTAATGGAAGTAAAACAATGTCTTATCACAAAAATATTTTTGCATGATTATCCACCCAGATAAGAATCCCAAACAAAAATGAAAACAAGTTGTGTTTAAACCTTTAGCATCCAGATTACACTGTCAAATTTAATAGTTACTCTCTTTACTCTTTTAATTGTTTCAGTCATTTGACTGCGGCCATGCTGGAGTAGCGCCTTTAATCGAGCAACTCGCCCCCGAGACTTATTCATTGTAAGCCCAGTACTTATTCTATCGGTCTCTTTTGCCGAACCGCTAAGTGACGGGGACGTAAACACACCAGCATCGGTTGTCAAGCAATGCTAGGGGGACAAACACAGACACACAAACACATACATACATATATATATATATATATATATATATATATATATATATAATATATATATATACATATATACGACAGGCTTCTTTCAGTTTCTGTCTACCAAATCCACTCACAAGGCATTCGTCGGCCCGGGTCTATAGTAGAAGACACTTTTCCAAGATGCCACGCAGTGGGACTGAACCCGGAACCATGTGGTTGGTTAGCAAGCTACTTACCACACAGCCACTCCTGCGCCTGCGCTGATTCACATTTTGAACTAATCATGCATTATCTCGTAGCTTCAAGATTTCAATGTTGTGATTGCTCATTTTTAGAATGCCATTGTAGGGCAGGTGTAAGAGGCCAGATTTAGCATGTTGAAACATGAAACAGGTAACATATTTGGGCCTGAAATGGCTGGTTGAAACGCTGAAGTGTTCAATCATCACTAAATACCGAGCAAGTGGTTTTGAGAAGATTTGGTCAGGAAACTAATAAACTGACTAAAAGTAGTGATGTTTCATGGAATATTGCTTTACCAAATTAATATTTCCTCACAAACTGATCATTGTCAGTATTACAAATGAATGTAAATGTCTTTATAGAGTAGGTACTCTATATAGAGTATCAGTGAGTATTCACAAAAACAGGTACACATTTCTACTTAAACAATATTAAAAAGATGAGAAAGAAATTTCCTCCTGGAGAGTATCCTGTGAATCTATCAGAGCTAACATAACTTCTATTCTCAAAAGCAAGGTGATTTAACTACATGAAATTAAGTGTCCATCCCAAATACACAACAGGACACACAGTTAGAGCTGTAACAAGAGGGGGAGCAGGGGGCATCCCTTTCCCTGATGCAGATGTGAAGAATTACAAAATTTCTTCTGGCCTATTATGCCTGTTAATTAAAGTGGGGTGGTGGTGCTAAAGGTGTCTTAGCTCCCCACCACCAATGCTGAGAACCCTTGCTATACCACTGCCTACAGTACATTTTAACTCAATACATATGAGCTGAGATGCAACACATATTCACAAAGCTGTTTCACATTTATTCAGCTTTTAGTAACCAGTATTTTAACAGCTGTCAAAAACCTCTACTCCATATGTATAGGATGGATATGCTATATCACCTGCTGTGTCTAATGTGTCATAATTTAATATTCAAACAAGAATTGATATTATTAATAGTATTATAATACACTCTGCCGTATTAAATATTCATTTCCCACACTGGCAGAAAAGGGATATAGTTGATTGAATCAACTGCAGTATATTATTTTACAAGCCCAGAGAGATGAAACATGAGCAGGATTTCAACTCAGAGGAGACCTAAGTAAATATTGCATGTCATTTAATCTAGGACACCAGCACTTCTGTCCTTCTATTGCTATTTAATGTTAAACATAAAAACTACCCATAAAAACTTCTATATTTAAGATATCAAAGCTTTATTTATAATTCCCTGACATGTAGCTATTTCAAAAAATCTTCCCAAAATGTTTGTAGCTACAGCCAGAATTAGGTATAAGCAATGATGGTACTAGGTCAGAGCAAGGCTGGGTTTCTAGCAGATATGCAAAATATAAATTTAATATAATCATACATACTTTATTCATTTCATGTCTGTGAGTGATGGAGACAAAAAATACTATTATTATTTTAAAACCAACTGATCTGGACTTAACAATGATCTATGATGTCTACTCAATCAGTGTCAACTGTACCACCGCCTTTCAACAGATAGATAAACTATTCAATATTATCCTTTGAAAACTGGCCAAGTTAACGCCAGAGGGAACTGGTATCAGTGAACTACAGTTACCAATAAAGTAGTTCATTCAGTATTTAATTTTTGTTTGTTTGTTTGTGTTTATGTGTGTCCACAGCCTCAAATATTCAGACATAAATCAACAAACCCATGCATAAACATACAAACTGCTTCTATGTTTTCACCAGTATTTTGTTTCCTAATTCATTTTTGTGTAACTCCTCTTCTGTCCCTGAACTCTTACCGTTTCACTCTTTCACTTCATTTGTTCATAACTTCCTTCCATGTTAACAGCAGCTCAAATTTGTACCCTTGCATGCACCTCTATCATGCCCTCCACATTCCTCTTGCCTTCCTTTTTACCTCACATTTGTGCCTGCTTCCACATCCACACATCCATGCCTTCCTCACACACCTTAATAATTACACGGGATGGAAGCACTCCGTCGGTTACGACGACGAGGGTTCCGGTTGATCCAATCAACGGAACAGCCTGCTCGTGAAATTAACGTGTAAGTAGCTGAGCACTCCACAGACACGTGTACCCTTAACGTAGTTCTCGGGGATATTCAGCGTGACACAGAGAGTGACAAGGCCGGCCCTTTGAAATACAGGTACAACAGAAACAGGAAGTAAGAGTGAGAGAAAGTTGTGGTGAAAGAGTACAGCAGGGATCACCACCATCCCCTGCTGGAGCCTCGTGGAGCTTTAGGTGTTTTCGCTCAATAAACACTCACAACGCCCGGTCTGGGAATCGAAACCGCGATCCTATGACCGCGAGTCCGCTGCCCTGACCACTGGGCCATTGCGCCTCCACAATAATTACACACATGCATCAGCACCACACACTCGTGTTCAGATAGTAACACTTTTCTTTTTTTCGAGCTATGGATGATCAAGACACATCTGTAGGATTCAATGTTAGACATCAGAAAACAATCTGGGAACAATTACTGTGAAAATACAATTTGCCCAAAATCTGAATCTTCAAGAATTTCTCCTCCATTTTACAGTATGACACCAAAGTAAGAGAAATGCCAAGAGGCAGGTTTTTTTGCTGGGATAGACATCATCATTTTATGCATCTCACTGTTTCATTTACTGTAACTTCACAATTAGTTGTAGTTCATTAACCCCCCCCCCCCAAAAAAAAAGGAAAAAAAACCCCTCATATTACTGCTTCTATAAACTTTGGTCATTCTCAAAGTTTTCTGTTTGAACCTTATCTGGGTTTGGTACAAAATCTCGCACTACCCTTGAGCATAAACTATATAAGCTACAGCCTGCGTAGCTCCCACCCCTTCAGTCTTTTCATGTCCTATGTCTGATTACTGAGCTAATTAACAACAATTAAGCTTACAGGCAATTAATTAGAAAAAAAGATCACTGTTTACAGAGATTATAATTTTTCAGTATTTCATAATTATCTTTAAATATCAAAACGTTTATACATGTAATTAAGGGAGGGGTTTGTTACTTGGGCAGGTAATTTTTTCAAGCTATGACTGTCCTCTTCAAAACATTTCCTTGACACTCTCACCTTACTCTTTTACTTGTTTCAGTCATTTTGACTGCGGCCATGCTGGAGCACCGCCTTTAGTCGAGCAAATCGACCTCGGGACTTATTCTTTGTAAGCCCAGTACTTATTCTATCGGTCTCTTTTTTCCGAACTGCTAAATGACGGGGACGTAAACACACCAGCATCGGTTGTCAAGCAATGCTAGGGGGACAAACACAGACACACATATACATATACATATATACGACAGGCTTCTTTCAGTTTCCGTCTACCAAATCCACTCACAAGGCATTGGTCGGCCCGGGGCTATAGCAGAAGACACTTGCCCAAGATGCCCCGCAGTGGGACTGAACCCGGAACCATGTGGTTGGTTAGCAAGCTACTTACCACACAGCCACTCCTGCGCCTGCTATAATTTTTTAAACTTTCATTTTTACACATAGATAGTAAATACAAAATGTATACAAGTGCATGATTCTCTTTACCGAAGAAACTTGGCTCTTTCCTTCGTTATTTTGAACTATAAAATGAAAGAGTGTTTTACTTTTAAGAATTAGAAATGCTCATTCATTTGAATCCTTGGTAATTGGAATGAATCTCCACAATTATTTTCCTGTTGAATCAGAATGATTAAATATATTTTAAGTTCCAGAGGAGCAATAGTTATTCCCCAACCCTACACTTGTTTGTTATGCATCTTTGCTACATTCTTCGTCAGTTCAGTTATAAAGCATCCTTATACTCTTAATTAATACCAAACGAGCCTTCAATAAGATCATATAGTTTACAATGTTTAAACACAGGCCTTTTTGTTACCATTCGAAATCATTGGAAAGGTCTCAAATTTTATGTTTCATTCCTTAAAACACAACAGTGGATATCTAATCTCATTATAAGTGAAAGAAGTAGTATTCGTTCAAAATGGCATTCTGAATATCTTACTTAAAGTGGATATACAGTAGAAAACAAGAAAACTGTAGTATAGATATATAGTGCTAAAAAGCACAAAACTGTATCAGTAGCAAGTGAAAAACATCCAGCAGCGTAGGCAGAATTGCTAAATCTAGATTTCTGTTTCTTTGAGCATCATCAGAAGCAAGTGTCCACTAGCAGCTGCATGCTTAGACACATTTCAGCCCCCACCCCCGACTGGCTCCTGTGCTGCTAGCATGTAAAAAGCACCATCCAAATGTGGCCAATGCCAGTATCCACTACACTCCTGGAGTGGTTGGCATTAGGAAGGGCATCCAGCTGTAGAAACACTGCCAGATCAGATTGGAGCCTGGTGCGGCCTCCTGGCTTACCAGTTCCCAGTCAAACTGTCCAACCCATGCCAGCATGGAAAACGTTGATGATGTTGACTGGTATAAAATAACAATGACTAACCAATCACCAGTGTCACAAAGAGCTTTTAGGCTAGGCAAAAGTTCATTATTCATAACTGAAGCAGTGGTTCAGAATAGCATTATGTGTATTTTAGTTAATGGAATATACTGCTTAAGCTCAAGCTAGTCCTGCAGAATAGTGTAGCTACAATTATCTCCACCTATGCCCCACAAGTGGGCCTATCAAACGATTAGAAGGACCACTTTCATGATACCCTTCTACAGGCTACCTCAAGGATGGGTGGCCATGACCTCATCTTTGTGGCTGGAGATTTCAAAGGGCATGACAGACAGCAATCTGGTATCTTCAATGGTCTACACGGGGACCATGAAATTGGTTCCCGAAATGAAGAGGGAACTAGGCTACTGGAGTTCTGTGATGCATGTAACCTATTAATCTGCAACACTAACTTCAGGAAGCCAGACAGCCACCTGATAACCTATCAATCAGGTGACTATGCTAGCCAGATTGATTTCATCCTCACCAGACAGCGGGACACAGGGTTGCTCTTAAATACAAAGACCCTCCTGGGTGAAGAATGTACCCTCCAGCAAAGACTAGTCATTAGTGACTTTAGACTTGAGGCCAGAAAGATGCCAAGAAGCAGACCAATCCAGAAAAGAAGGATTTGGAAGTTAAAGAACCCTTCACATGGTCAGAGATTTAGGGACATCCTCATCGAGAAATTTGATGAGAGGGAGGAAGAGCTACAGACTTTGGACATAGAGTGTAGCTGAAAATTCCTACAGGACAGCTGACTGAGTGCCACAGACCAAACCTATGGCTGGTGCAAAGTCCCTTCCAGACCTAGAGTAACGTGGTGGTGGAATAATGTGGTAGACAAGGCCATTAGAGCAAAGAAGCAGAACTGGAAAGTGGGAGTAGCAGGGAACTGTACCAGATAGCCAGATGGGAGGCTGGGTGACAGGTATACATAGCCAAGGGAGAAGCAGAAAAGAAGAAGTTTGCCAATGTTCAACAACGTGAGAACTAAAGAACTGAAGTATTTCAGATTGCAAGATAGTGTGTTAGAGAAAATTGAGATGTCACAGGAGAGAAATGTGTCCATATGGATGATGGTGCACTTGCTTTTAATGATTCTGAAAAGAAAGAGGCTTGGAGAAGCCATTATGAATGAGGAGAATGAATGGTAGGAGGAGCCTGCCAAATGTTGACCCACTAGGGGGACCAGCTATCCGAATAGACAACACCCTGGTAGATAAGGCAATTAAGGACATGAAGTCAGGAAAAGCTCCCGGCCCATCAGGAATCACTGCTGAGATGCTTAAAATATCTGGTGGTGTGGGTTATGGCCTAGTCATCTGTATTGTAAACTAGATAGTTCACGAAGGAGTTATACACAATGACTGGTATAGCAGCACCATAGTCAACTGCTACAAAGGTAAAAGTGATGCTCTAGATAGAAATAACTACAGGGGTATCAAACTGCTGGATCAGGTGATGAAGATCACAGAGAGGGTCATAGCCCAACTAATTAGGGAGAGAGTCTGCTCAGATGAGATGCAGTTTGGTTTTGTGCTAGGTAGAATCACCACTAATTCCTGATATGGCAATTTCAGGAGAAATACCTAGCCAAAGATAAACCCCTATACTTGGCTTTTGAGGACTTGGAGAAAGCCTTTGATAGGGTCCCTTGTTCCATTATCTGGTGAGCGATGTGGAAACTGGGGATTGACGAGTGGTTCATAAGAGCTGTACAGGTCCTGTACAGGGATGCCATTAGTAAGGTAAGGGTTGGCAATGAGTATAGTGAAGAATTCTGGGTAGAAGTAGGGGTCAACCAAGGATCAGCCCTCAGCACCCTCTTATTCATCATAGTCCTCCAGGCAATAACAGAGGAATTCAAGACAGGTTGTCCCTGGGAGTTCCTCTATGCTGATGACTTTGCTCCCTTAGCAGAATCACTACCAGAACTAGAGAAGAAATTTCAGGTGTGGAAGCAAGGTTTAGAATTGAAGGGCCTTAGAGTTATGGGTTGGACAGGAGCTGGCCAGGCAGAAGCCTGCACCAGACTTCTGTGTCTGTTTCAGCACTGTTTTTACAGCTGGATGTCCTTCCTAACGTCAACTACCTAGCAGAGGTATCTATATAAACTGTCAGGTGATATTCTTGTGTGCTAAAAGTGTGACTGCATACGAAAGAAGAATACTTACTTTTCAGTTTTGATATTCTCTGTGCTCTTATTAGAAACACATCCTCCAAAGACATTGCGGAGCACAGACATGGTTTGCTACCATTGGCTAGCAGGACCTATTTGCAGCCTGCATTAGTCCACCTGAGTTAGCAGCACTGGCAACACCCCAGGTGATGAAAGTGAAAAGACCAGTTCATATTTATAGATGTTTCTGTAAAGGCTGAGCACAGGATGATAATTCTGAAGTTTCTCGGAGATCAGCAGTTGTGGAAGAACTTGTAGCAATAGCAACAGCAGTTATCAGTAGTGTCATTGACATTATCATTAGATGAACCATAGCAATTTGGCAGTCTGTGTGAAAGAAACAAACAAAACAAAACAAAAAAAGGTTATTATTTTTTTAAAAAATGATTAAGTATTTTATAACAACTGTAAAAGAAAGTCGGAAAGAAACAGAGGTAGGAGAGGAAAACATGAAAATACAAAACTTTATTTAAACAGAAGTTTATTTAAGTTATTAACTACATTGCTTATCTCAAGGATTATTTAGATCAGTTCAGTACTGAGACGAGTTTGGTAGTTCACTGTTTTGAGTTCAAATTTCATCACTTGGTTCAATTTCTTATTTCTTTACTGCCCACAAGGGGGCTAAACACAGAGGGGACAAACAAGGACAGACAAAGGGATTAAGTCGATTACATCGACCCCAGTGCGTAACTGGTACTTAATTTATCGACCCCGAAAGGATGAAAGGCAAAGTCGACCTCGGCGGAATTTGAACTCAGAACGCAGCGGCGGACGAAATACCACAAAGCATTTCGCCTGGCTTGCTAGCGTTTCTGCCAGCTCGCCGCCTCATTTTCTGACCCTCATTTTCCAGATGAACGAAATATCAATAATATATTGTAATAAATTTCAATCATTTATATCTCTTTCTGACAAAATTAGATATGCCTAGTCAATGAAATAAATAATTAATTTCAAATAATCATTAGGCACAGGTATGGCAAGTGCAGAAATGGTCTGAAGGTGCAGGATTAGCTGTGTGATTAAGAGGTTTGCTTTCCAAGCAGGTTCAGTCCCACTGCATGGCACCTTCAGCAAGTACTTCCTACTATAGTCCTGAGCTGACCAAAACCGTGTAAGTTTGGTAGACAAAATTTGAAGGAACCCACGGCAGTGACCCAGTGTGGTCACAGTCCAATGGCTGAATAAGCAAAAGATACACACACACACCAGTATCCATGTATACTTGGGTGTGCTGAAAAGTTCCAGGTTTTGGGTAAAAGAAAGTACAGAAGGATCAGTTAATTATGATTTTATCCAACATATTCCCCTTCTCAAATTCACACACTTATTGCAGCAGTCCTTCAGTTTTTCTAAGCCCTGTACAAAAAGAACTCAGAAGGTTGGGCCTCCAACCAGGCCTTTCATGGTACCCTTAAAAGCTGCGAACTTTTCAGCACCCCACTCGTATATGTGTGTGCGTAGGTGTGAATGCATGTATGTTTGTGCATCTTTCTCTTGACGCTAGATGATACTTGTAAATGAGTGTCACTGATATGCAAATGGTGCCCTTCAGCAAAAACAGGTGACTGCTTGTGTTAGGAAGGGTGTATGGCCATAGAAAATTTACTTTAATAAGCTCTGTCCAACCCATGCAAATGGAAAAGTGGGTGTTAAAACAATGGACAAAGAAGCTAAGACCAAAGCCATTACTTGACTTCTTGTAAAGAATAGTGTCCATGATTCATTAATTCATTTTATTTACTCTATTGAGGTTCGTAATCTCTCTGTCTTTAGAACATTTGTGATGTTCAAGAAAGTGAAAGAACTGCTAGGAAGTGAAACCAGGTCATGGATTAAGCATGCAAGGATATTTTAGTCTATAAACAAGGTGGTGCCCACCATCTTTGTAAGAGTCAAAATAAGCAAATCTTAACAATATATGTAGGTAGGAGGCATTCTTAACACAAAGTAAGAAAACCAATGAAAGTTTACAAAGGAAGATAAATTATCTAAAGAATACCAATTTATTACAGAGACACAATAGAAACTGATAGAAGCAGTAAATGGAAACCAAAAGAAGCCTGTCATATAAATATATACGTATATGTACATATGTGTGTATGTATGTGTGTCACTATCTCTAAACAACAATGAGACACGCATTTTATGACTTAATACATCAATATTAATTTTAAATTTCACCAGTCATATTTGTTTATTATCTATCTGGGGTAAAGTGAATACCAGTAAGATATTGGTTGTGTTTGCTCAGCCAAGCTTCCTTTTCTTGCAAATTGGCCTAGTAACTGAGAAAATCTGTTTCATGTCGATGATATACGGTGGCTGCCTCTGATCTGTATCATACATCTCTTCAATACTCAGCCACATCATGTACACTGTTAACAGCAAATCCATTGTGGAAATCATTCTACTTCCTGTCCACTCGCAGAATGTTCTCAATACCAATTCATTTAGCCTAACAGATATACAGATATCTTTATATATAAAAGTAAGGTTGTGTGTCTGTCTCCTACAATTTAGATTCCTAACTACTCCCACATTTTGCGGTGCAGTTTAACCAAAACCGGGTATCTTATAGTCGTGATTCATATCGAGCCCTTCTGGGTATTAGCGCACGTCTACAATGAGTCTACAATTTAAAAAATAATTTACCATCATTTTTTTCCATTTTAATGCATTTTTGGCATATATAAGGGAAGTAACTCTCTAAAAATGTCTACGATGAGTCAATGATTTAAAAAAAAATTTACCATCATTTTTTTTCCATTTTTAATGCATTTATTTGCTATTTTTTGGCTATAACTCTCTAAAAATGCTTTATAGTTATTTCCCTTACAAACCCGAGCAACGCCGGGCGATACTGCTAGTATATTATATATATAAAGTGGGGGAGGATGTTAGCTGCAGGAAATGAATTACCAGCAGTCATTTCACTATGGCTTGCCATTCACTCACTAACTGTGTCAAGAAGAGTCTTTAACTTATATAACATTAAAAGGAAAAGGGTTTGAGATTCATGGATTCTCAACTTCCTGGAGAATATGATAAATTTAGAAAAAAATTCATGTGGAATAAGTATGTCACCAGAAAAACAGATTAGAAGAAATAAGAACTGACACTGCATCAGGAACCCAAAATTAGTTCTTAAAATCTCAAAATCTCATACAATAAGCACAGTTTTTTATGATTACATCATCCTGTTAATACCAAAACTAGCTAAAGAAAGCAAAAAAAGAAAAAGAAAAAAATTTTCTCCTCCAGAGAGGTAAGAGAGTCAGTTGTCATAGATTTATAATATATCAACTTATTTTATAAGGTTTCACTTAACTCTCTTCATGGTTGCAAACACCTACCTGAAAGTTGATGGTTTTAGAAAATGGATTTATATCTTAAACTTTGAACTTTAAAATTGATGCAAAAAAAAAAAAAAAAAAGATTACTGAGCTATGAGAATATACATAAATATATGTATGTATGTATGTATACACACACACGTGTATATATAATTCAGCCAAGCATAGTTTGAAGTTTTTTAATTAACCAGAATGATGAGATTAGATAAAGTCAATGAACAACCTTTAACTCAACCTATAAAAGAGTTCCATAGTTCCAAATGACAAAAAGAAAAGAAATAACATGTTGCATGAGAAGTCCGTTTAAAATAATACAAATTGTATATGCAAGAAATTTCATTAATTTTAAGTTTAGAAGGCGCAGGAGTGGCTGTGTGGTAAGTAGCTTGCTAACCAACCACATGGTTGCGGGTTCAGTCCCACTGCGTGGCATCTTGGGCAAGTGTCTTCTGCTATAGCCCCGGGCTGACCAATGCCTTGTGAGTGGATTTGGTAGACGGAAACTGAAAGAAGCCTGTCGTATATATGTATATATATGTATGTGTGTGTGTGTGTGTGTGTTTGTGTGTCTGTGTTTGTCCCCCTAGCATCGCTTGACAACCGATGCTGGTGTGTTTACGTCTCCGTCACTTAGCGGTTCGGCAAAAGAGACCGATAGAATAAGTACTGGGCTTACAAAGAATAAGTTCCGGGGTCGATTTCGCTCGACTAAAGGCGGTGCTCCAGCATGGCCGCAGTCAAATGACTGAAACAAGTAAAAAGAGTAAAATCAGAGCTGAAGAGGTCATAAAATAAAGAAACAACACTTATACCCTTTCCTTCAATGCTAGTTTATGCCTCATCAACTAAAAAGCTTTTACAAGAAACACACACAAATATTATATATGTATATATGTATATATATGTATGTATGGGGACAGGAGCAGTTACGTAGAGTTAGCATCACATTCATAACCAACACATAATAAAAAACTATGATAGAAATGTATACTATATGTTTGCAATGAAACTGCGTAATTCTTGAAAAGGAAGGGGGAAACAGAGATGATTATCCTTCTTAGCAATGTTAGTTATGGTAGCAATTGTAAGGAACACCAGGGGAGAGGACTAAAAAAAAAATGCCCTTGTCTGGTGGAATGTACCACTGGTTGCAGAATTTATGATCTAAAAATGTGTCCTTGCCAGAGAAGTATAGAACAACCTCCAATGAAATATCACTGACAGAAGTTCTTCACACAACAGCCTCTACATTTTTCATTAACATATACTTGAGTAAGGATTTATTTATCTGTTTTACCTATTTATTTACAACTAGATACTGCTGTTCACCAGTGAGTTATATATTTCACAGTTATTCAAAGTTTGAAATATATAAAAACAAAATGAAAATAAAGAGGAAAAGTCATTCCTGAGATTTGTAGAAGAAAATACTATATAGTAGTATATACAACCTTCAACAATAACACATTAAAAGAGAGAGAGAGAGAGAGAGAGAGAGAGAGAGAGAGAGAGAGAGAGAGAGAGAGAGAGAGAGAGAGAGAGAGAGAGTAAATAAAAAACGTTCCCATAACTAACTCTGTTACATTATACCATTACTGAAATAAGACATTTGCTAAGTATTTACAGCCTATTGTAATCAACTTTCTTCATTAAACATAGCTTCTTTCTTGAAACCCGATAAAGCATGCTTTTCAGTGTAATTTTTGTTTAAAATCAAGATGATGATGATGGTAACAATGGTTTCTTTTATTAGTCACAGGGGCAGAGATGAGGAGGACATCAAAAGAGCAGACCAGAATTTGTGTGGGGATTTATATAAAGGACGTGGAGACAGAAATGGAAAAGACAGTGAAATCCAATAAAAGTATACACAGTAGAGAATATATGTGAAAATATGAATGATGCAGTTCTGATTCAGGAGAAACTCCAACTAGGGCCAATCAAGGAACCTCACAGATCCAGGATTACCCTGACCACTTGCCCTATCTCCTGCCCACCAATCTACAGGTGCATACTTAAAGTAGGGCCATTCCCCCTAACCATTTTCCCCACAAATACCCATCTTTTCAAAAATTCACTCAAAGGTAGCATTTCCCTCTCCACCTTCACTTTCCTTTCCAAGTGAAACTTAAAGTTGATGAGAACTTAACGAAAGAGGAGAGTGTCTTTCCCCAATCCTTTCAGCCTCATCCATCACACAACCTCTTTTGCTATAGCCACTAGACAGAGGAACACTGCCTGCCTAGCATTGTTAAAGGTGAGGAGTGAGTTGAGGTGCATGATAGATTTAGCTGGTAGTTGGATTTGTCCCACATGTGATAACAGCTGTTCAACAGAACTCCACAAGTCAACAATACTCAGACATTGCACAAGTGCATGCAAAACAGTCTAGTTGCTCTGCATGCATCTCAAACAGTTCTGCCTCACAGCTTTTCTGACTGGATAACTTCCAGAAATCCCTAGTCTGGCAGTGCCTGGTAGCACTGTGAGTCCAGGGATTTCTGAAAGCTATCCATAGTTGTATCAGGCCAGAAAGTCCTCAAAAATAAACCAACTCATTCTCATCAAACGACAAGGGAACTGGCAGAGAAAAATGGAATGCTCCCACACTGCTATAGAGAAGCATCTTCATTCGATGGGAAAGGTTCAGAAGTATGGGGCATGGGTTCTGCATGCTTTAAGTGACAACAGCAAAAATGAACGCCCCACAATCTCCACTGGTTTGCTTGCTCATCAATGCTCAACTCATGGACACAAGCAACGATTTCTTTACTGAATCGTTACTGGCGACAAAAAATGGTGCCTGTACATCAATATGAAGCAGCGTAAGGAAAGGCTTAGCCCCGGTAAACAAGCGACACTGTGTATGAAAGATCTTCATCCATGTAAAACAATGTGCGTATGGTGGAACTGGGAAAGGAATATCCAATACAAATGCTTGAATGGAACCAAATGCTCAACGCAGAACTCTATGTTCAACAGATGGAACAACTCAACAGAACTATTCAAGAGAAAAGACTTAATAGGCAGCATGGAGTTCTGCTGCACGACAATGCCTGCCCTCATATCACCAATATGACCAAGGAAGCCATTCAAATGCATGGCTGGGAAGTGCTGCCACACCCACTGTACTCTCCTGATTTGGCACCAACGGATTTCCACCTCTTTTGATCTCTTTCAAATGCTATGCGTGGAGTTTCATTCAATACTGATACAGAGTTGAGAGCTTGGTTGGATCAATTTTTCGAGTGAAAATTGGGTGATTTCTACCAATGAGATATTGAAAATCTTGTTGAACATTGGGAAGAAGTTGTAAACAACAAGAGTGAATACATTGATTAATTAGTTGTTATTTTTTTTATTAAACCCTTTAAAAAATTTAAATTTTAAAAATGACGGAAACTTAGTTGCTAACCCAATATATATATATATATAACATGAACATATTTGTTACTGCAGTGTATATGTACTGGGGATGGATGCTGTCAGTTAATACACAGATTATTGTATTTTAAAGACTTTTAATGCTTGAGAACCAAGATCAGAGCAGATTTTTTTTACTTGAACGTTAACAAAAAAGCTGAAATCCAAACAGCTGGTGATATTTAAAGATGAGAATAAGTATGAATCATCTTAGAGGAAAAACCTCTCGTGAAAAGAGCCAGTTAGTAAAATAGAGGGGTTCTGTAGGCTGAAGAAAATGTTTCTCATTCTATGAGGGGCAATCCTTGTAACATTCTTCAGAATATTTCATAGCATAAATAACCTTATTGAATGAAATTGCATCTGTAATTAGAGGATTCTGTTTATAAGGATGGTTTTAATTGGTTTAATGATTCCCCTGTTATCATGATTTTCATGAGTAATAGTACAGAATTGATTGAACTTTATTTTGCATCAGCAGAAGTAACACTTGAATTTTAAGTTGCCCATAGATTTAAGGAAAGAGAAAAGAAAATGATATAATTAATAAATATAATGATGCAATTAATAAATAGCTACATATTTGCAACATGATCCAGAGCCCATGGATAATGCTACCAGAGTTGATGGTGGATTGTCAGTTTGGGATAAACTCTACAAGCATAATAGTGCTATGAGCTGTGCTTGCAAGCAAAGCGACAAAACTGTCCTGCATACACTCATCTATTGCCAGAGCATTGCTAACTTGTGGAGTTGAACAGCTGCTATTGCATGTAGGACAGATCCCCTATTGGCTGACTCCATCAATAACGATCATTCCACTGCCGTTGTTTGGCTAAGAAGGTGACTATGGTGAAAGAGGTTGTGTGGTGGGTGAGCCGAAAGCCTCTTCAGTTAAACCCTTATCAACTTTTTTTAAAGTTCCACTTGAAAAGGAAGACTGTAAGATGGGTAAATGTAGTGGGAATGGTCCAAATGAGCAGGCCTCCTCTGAGCTTGCACTTGCAGCTAGAGAGAACAGATGGGAGAGGGGCATGTCCCCGTGGTGTTCTAGATGGTCAGGATGATCTAGGATCAGTAGAGTTTCTGGGTTGCATCTGAGTGGTACACTCCTCTAGTGGATGAATTTTGCCGTTATCAATTTTCTCATTATTGCTTTGTTGTATACATGTGTAAATAAATAGCTCCCCTGTCCTTTGTTTTCATATTGTTTTAAACATTAGTTTTTGGTCTTTGAAGTCAACCAGGATGTGTGTGGTTCCTCAGTTATTATTATTTCTTTTATTTGCCACCAGGGCAAAGGATGAGGGGGACTATAGAAAAAGAGACATAAAGGGTAGGGTTCACATATAATGAAATAAAATTATTCGGCCCTTGTGGCCAGGACAAAAATCATTGTTATTCTTATTATTCAGTTCTATATTTAAGAAATGAGGAATTTTGTACATTATTTACATTTGACGGATATTTGTCTTCATCTTGTTTGTTGTTAACTCATTTCAGCTGATATACCTTCCAGCCTTCATCAGGTGTCTTGGGGAAATTTCAAACCTGGGTTCTCATTCCTAAGGTATTTTTTGATGTTGTTATTATTATTATAATTATTCAGGTCACTGCTTGGAATCGAACTTGGCAGCTTGGGGTTAGTAGCTACTAACTCCAAGATTCTGAGTTCGATTCCAAGCAGTGACATGAATAATAATAATAATAATAATAATAATAATTATTATTATTATTATTATTATTACAATATGAATGACTTTATGAAAAATGATTTTGATATCTGGTGTTTATCTTTTGTTTTCTAAAATAAATTTAAAAGTGTAAATAAACTATTTTGTCTTTTCATTAAGTATTTTAATGTGAAAATAGAACAGCATAAAGTAAAAGTAGAAGTGGTCCCTAGAAATTTTTTCAAGTAAAAAATGGTCCCTGGGCTGAAAAAGGTTGGGAACCACTGATCTAATGTGATTTAATATTGCCCCCCCCCACATAATATCTATAACTATCTCCCTCCCTGTATATAAAACAGTAAACTTTTCTCTTATAGCCACACACACACACACACACACACACACACACGCACGCACGCATGCACGCACCTCACAGAGTCTTTCTCTCTTTCTCTCCTGGGCCACATACAATAAAACCACTCTTTATTGGAAGTGGCAGAGTAAAGCTGCTACTTTCGATGGTTCTCCTATTACCATACAAGTCAGCCATTACTAGTACAATTGACTGATAATGCTAGGTCAGATCTATTACCAAGTTTAACAACAACAACAACAACAACTACTACTATTACAAAAATTCCATCACAATACACTGAACAAGATAAATATAAAGAGAAAAAGGAAGAAAAAAGGGATAAAAGTAAATAAAATGAAAGCACCAGAAAACAGAAAGTAACATGTGGAGTGGAGTGGATGGGTGGGTGGGGGGTCATGATGTGGTGATGGTGATATTATACCCCATCCCCCTTTACACACACACACACCACACACACACACACACATACACCCAGCTAATACCCAGGATCTGGGATAATATTTTCAGATGTTAACTTTGATATGAGAAATATACTAGACAGATATGTGTGCATGGGAATGTGTGAATGCATGTGTGTGTGTGTGTGTGTGTGTGTGTGAATGTAGCTAATTATAAATAGAGGATAGATCAGTAATGAGATCCCAGATGTTTGGCCCATTGTAATGGGTGGATGGCAGGGGGGGGGTATGGGGGAGATTGCTTAACAACAAAAAGAAAACTAGTAGCTTAAAAGGCAATTGTATTTTGTTTCTGTTTCATTTTCTTTTTCCCCTCCCGGGGCATCTGGAAACAGGGCTCTCCACTAATTTTATTATTACTACTATTGCCTTTAATTCTAATTGCTTGGAAGGGTAAAAGTAACAATGACTAATTACTTAGGTGGTTGCTTCACATACATACACACACACACACGTGTGTGTGTGTGTGTGTGTGTGTGTGTATGTCTTTTACTTGTTCCATTCAATAGACTGCAGTCATGCCAGGGCAATGTCTTGAAGGGTTTTAGTTAAACAGATTGTCCCCAGTACTTATTTTTTAAAGTCTGGTACTCACTCTGCCAAACTTCTAAGTTACAAGGATGTAAACAAACCAACATTGGTTGTCAAGCAGTGGGGAAGGACACGTATGCGTACACACGCACACATACACACACACACACATCGACGGCTTCCAGTTTCCGTCTACTGCCAAATTCACTCACATGGCATCGATCGGCCCACAGCTAGAGTAGAAGATGCCTGCCCAAGATGCTACACAGTAACACTAAGCTTGGAAATTACCTGTCTGTTATGGAAGGCTGTGCTATCACCTTCAAAAGTTAAGTTGTTTATATCTTAATTACAATACTTGAAATGCAAAGTTGACCAGAGAACTCAGAATGTAAGGATATATAAGGAAATACCGTAAAGTATTTTATTCAAGTCTATTATAATCATTTTAACATCGGCTTTTCCATGCTTACACGTATCAGATGTAATGTCACTGATATTCTCAACAAATGCGACTGAGGGAAGCACTCCGTTGGTTACGACGACGAGGGTTCCAGTTGATTCAAATCAATGGAACAGCCTGCTCGTGAAATTAACGTGTAAGTGGCTGAGCACTCCACAGACACGTGTACCCTTAACGTAGTTCTTGGGGATATTGAGCGTGACACAGAGTGTGACAAGGTCGGCCCCTTGAAATACAGGTACAACAGAAACAGGAAGTAAGAGTGAGAGAAAGTTGTGGTGAAAGAGTACAGCAGGGATCACCACCACCCCCTGCCGGAGCCTCATGGAGCTTTAGGTGTTTTCGCTCAAAAAACACTCACAACGCCCGGTCTGGGAATCGAAACCGCGATCCTATGACCGCGAGTCCGCTGCCCTAACCACTGGGCCATTGCGCCTCCACTATCCTCTCTGTAGTTACAAAAATGAAAGAAATTAACCTGACAGTATCCTCCGAGATGGTCATGACATTGAGGAGAGCAGAGTGACATAGGAGACAACAGTAAGAGTAGGAAACCAGGTGAGTTTATGAAACAGTTGCTAAAATAGAAGCACAGGGATTACCCAATCCGTTCCAAAGGTGAAATCAATATTCACTTCAGAACCACCTTCAGTGGTGACTCCAGGAACCAAAACCTAGCATACTTCAATTCCTTGATTGTGCATATGCATCAATTCTAGGATTTAATGGGAAGGAGCACAGCTGGAAATAAAATTAAGGTGGTAAAGAAGGCAAGGGTAGGTCCAGCCCCAAGACCAAGTGGTGTACCTTTTAAGAACTACCCAAGGGTGCTCTACAAATTCTGGTGGATCCAGAGGGTTATTTCAAAGAGAAAAAAATGGCTTAGCATTGGAGGTATATAAGAACATGGATTCCAAAGATTGGAAAGGTCAAAAACCATCAGGTAGTTTAGAATAATTTCATTACTTTGTATTGTGACAAAGGTATCATTCAGCATTGTTGCTAGGCTCTTAACAGATTAGCTTCTGAGAAATCCCTACATTGATACCTTAGTTTAGAGAGATGTTAAGAAGGTGCTAGTATGTCTGGAGCACTACCTACAACCTCAGAGTGGCACAAGCTCTGAGAAGAACAATGTCCCTTAATATGCCCTTTCAGTGACCCTTTCCATACTTGCAGTGAACATGCTAATAAAGTCAGCTGAAGTGCACTGAAGAGGGTCATTCATTTTGTCTGGTTTTTTGGTCCATCGTTATTAGAGCCTTTATAATGGAAGCACTCCGTCGGTTACGACGATGAGGGTTCTGGTTGATCCGAATCAACAGAACAGCCTGCTCGTGAAATTAACGTGTAAGTGGCTGAGCACTCCACAGACACGTGTACCCTTAACGTAGTTCTCGGGGATATTCAGCGTGACACAGAGAGTGACAAGGCCGGCCCCTTGAAATACAGGTACAACAGAAACAGGAAGTAAGAGTGAGAGAAAGTTGTGGTGAAAGAGTACAGCAGGGATCACCACCATCCCCTGCCGGAGCCTCGTGATAGCTTTTAGGTGTTTTCGCTCAATAAACACTCACAACGCCCGGTCTGGCAATCGAAACCGCGATCCTATGACCGCGAGTCCGCTGCCCTAACCACTGGGCCATTACGCCTCCACAGAGCCTTTATAAATGACCTAACTGTAACAAGTGCAGTTGTGAAGGACAGGAGAATCCTGCCAAGTTCAGATTTCTTGTGCAGAAGAAAGGTAGGTTAAGTCTGGTTCCTTAGCTGGTTGCGTAGATACCATCCATCACTGAGAAACCTGTGAAAAACTTGGGAAAAGTGCTTAATTGCAGTCTGAAAGGCAACATCCATCCATGAAACCAATCCCAAATTGGAAGCTTGAATATCCATAATGGACAAGTCAAGTCTACCTGTCATGTTTCATGCCTGGACTTAGCAGCATAGCATTCTCCCATGGATTCTTTGTTCACCCTTAGCGTATGAAGTCCCAATAACCACACTAGAAGGCTTGCAGAAGAGAGCCAGCAGGTTCCTATAGAAATACCTGAGCAGCATTGCCCTGTATGGAAAGAATAACAAACTGAAGCCTGCAAGAAGAATTTGTGATGACTTGTACTGGGGAGATTTTGCAATACTAAGATTCCTCTGACCTCAAAGTCCTTCAGACTGGTGTTGAGGTCAGAACAGGATGGAAAAGGAAAGCACTGGAGGATGTTGAGGCTGCAGAGTCACACCTAAAACATAGTGCACTGGTGGGTGTTGTACCTTGTGGAAGGGCTGGCCTTAGTGATATCTCTCTACAAGGTGCAAGCATTGACTGAACAGAAGCAAGCCAGCAAGTGTATTGAGCTATGGTATAATAGTCTGGTATAAGGCGGCGAGCTGGCAGAAACGTTAGCACGCCGGGCGAAATGCGTAGCCGTATTTCGTCTGCCGTTACGTTCTGAGTTCAAATTCTGCCGAGGTTGACTTTGCCTTTCATCCTTTTGGGGTCGATAAATTAAGTACCAGTTACGCACTGAGGTCGATGTAATCGACTTAATCCGTTTGTCTGTCCTTGTTTGTCCCCTCTATGTTTAGCCCCTTGTGGGCAGTAAAGAAACATATAATAGTCTGGTTAAGTACTTCTTCTATTTTAGTATATATTTTAATAATACTATTGATCATCATCATCATCGTTTAACGTCCGTTTTCCATGCTGGCATGGGTTGGACGGTTCAACTGGGGTCTAGGAAGCCAGGAGGCAGCACCAAGCTCCAATCTGATCTGTCAGTGTTTCTACAGCTGGATGCCCTTCCTAACACCAACCACTCCTAGAGTGTAGTGGGTGCTTTTTACATTCCACTGGCACAGGGGCCAGAGGGGGCTGGCATTGACCACGTTTGGATGGTGCCATTGGTACAGGAGCAGAGGACAGAAGTAGAAAAATATCACAAATTCATTTATTTTTATATTGAAATTTTTCAGATAGGAAAAGTAAACTTCAATAATTTAGAATTTTATGTATCCCGTTGCCAGCCTCGCCTGGCCCCCGTGCCGGTGACACATAAAAGCACCATCCGTTCGTGGCCGTTTGCCAGCTCTGTCTGGCCCCCTGTCGGTAGCACGTAAAAGCACCATCCGTTTGTGTCCGTTGCCAGCATTGCCTGGCCCCGTGCCGGTGACACGTAAAAGCACCATCCGTTCGTGGCCGTTTGCCAGCTCTGTCTGGCACCTGTGTGGGTGGCACGTAAAAAGCACCCACTACACTCACAGAGTGGTTGGCGTTAGGAAGGGCATCCAGCCGTAGAAACACTGCCAGATCTGACTGGGCCTGACGAAGCCTTCCAGCTTCACAAAGACCCCAGTTGAACCGTCCAACCCATGCTAGCATGGAAAGCGGACGCTAAATGATGATGATGATGATGATGATGATGCATCACAAAAAAGTAATCTTTATGTGAGTTTACATCATAAACTAGCTTTGATTTCAGTTCAAAGTCAGTTTACCAGATACACAAATATAAAGATTTTATATTTTACCCTTATCTTGACTTACATATTGACATTTTTTTTATTACATGTCATCCAATTGACTAAATAAATATTTTGCATGATTGAGCAAGTAATTTAAATTACATTTAAGAATCAAAAATGTCTGCATGTATGTGTGTATGTATTTGTGTGTGTGTGTGTGTGTGTGTGTGTGTGTGTGTGTGTGTGTGTATCATCATCATGATGACTGCTTTTCATGCTGGAATGTGTTGGACACTGACAGGATCTGGCAAGCCACAGGGCTGCATTGAACCCCAATGTCAGCTTCGGCACAGTTTCTATGGCTGGATGTCCTTCCAAACACCGACCACTCTGCAGTGTGTACTGGGTGCCTTTTTCCATGTCACTGGCACTAGTGAGGTTGCTAACTTGCAAGCCAGAAAAGAGACAGGTTAAAAAACAGAAAAGGGAGAAAAAAAAAAAAACCCCTCCCACTAAGTAGGGAGTATTTGAAAGGAAAAGGTGGCTTTGTGCCAGGTAAGGAGGAAAGGCTGAAGAATGAGAGAGAGGCAAGCACATGTGTGTTGCTACGGAGGAAATACATGGCTACCCCCACATTGTGGGTGGGAGTGGTTGAGAAAGAAATCGAAAGAAGTCAGTGATGATGAAGTGCCAGAGCTAAGTCTCAGGGTAGAAGAGGGTGAGGGTGAGAGGAGGATAGAAGAGTGGGTCGTGGGAAGAGAGGAGGATAGAAGAGTGGGTTGTGGGAAGAGAGGAGGATAGAAGAGTGGGTCGTGGGAAGAGAGGAGGATAGAAGAGTGGGTCGTGGGAAGAGAGGAGAGAGAGTGAATACTTTCAGAAGAGTGTGACTGGGGAATAACAGATAGGGGTACTTTGGAGAAATTTGTCTCACTATAAAATCAACAATATCAGTCCAATTTCTGCATGCAAATTAGATATACATAGAATGAACTTTAAGCTTTGATACAGTAATCTTATGGTTGCTGAACAAATATGCTACAAGTTAGCCAACACTCACCAAATGAAACTGTCTGCCTGTTTAGCATCATTGTACCCTTTGTCTTGGGTGTATGTACATGTGCTATGTGTGGGTGCATGCAAGCATGCTTATCAGCAACTCAGACATAATTCTCTACATTCATTTACTAAAGGGTAAGGTGTCATAGAGAACAGGATTTAGTTAAAACCCATTAGGGACAACATTCAATGAAGGTCAAATTGCATCGCTCTGAAACAATTACAAATAGCTGATGCATTTTGAAACAAGAGCACTTCTTAACAACATAAAGAGATAGGCAACTGTTTACAATAGTATCATCCATCAAGGATAATTATCCTTATTGTCTTAAAACAAAAGGTGGGGGAAAGAAAACCAAGACAAGGGAAAGAGAATTGAAGCACTCATGTCTTCCTCAGGGGCATTAAATACAATTGGGACTTGAAATGAATTGCAGACTTGACTTGATGGAAGCATACCTACTCTAAGGCACTTTCCAGATATATGTACACAGGTTATTTAAAACATAAAGACACCAAGTCATGGAGAATTTGAAATAGCAATATCTCTGGCTTTATTAATAAGCCCAAAGTCCTTATAGGAAATATACTCTTAGTAAAACATCTCTCTCTCTCCACACACACACATTATCATCATCATAATTTAATGCCCATTTTCTATGCTGGCATGGTTTCTGTGGTTGGATGCCCTTCCTAATGCTAACCACTTTACAGAGTGTACTGGGTACTTTTTATGTGGTACCAGCACCACTGTTTTTTTTTGTTTTTTTTGTGGTACAATTCCACTTGTCACAGTGATGTTCCACTGTCATGCAGAGTGCACTGGGAAGACTTTCTAGAGAGGGCCAATGTCTTGGTTTCCGCAATACCAATTCTCATCCCTGCTCTTTGCAGCAATCCACAGCAAACCCATTAATTCTATGCTGGAGGTACCTCCTAATGAGCCAAGTTCAGGACAGAAGCCATACTGTTCTTCAGCTAGCTTGGGGTCAAAGAAATGTCTTTTGATTTTTCTAAGGGCTTTAATAAAAGAAGAGCAGTTAATTAAGAGGAATAATTGAAATATATATAGAATGGGGGGAGGGGGTAGAATACAGTAATCCCTCGACTATTGCGGGTGTTATGTTCCAAAACCCCTTACAATAGATGAAAATTTGTGAAGTAGAAACAGTACTGTACTGTATATTTTTTTATTACTTTTATAATTTAGTTCTATATTTAAGAGATGAGGAATTATGTACATTATTTACATTTGATGGATATTTGTCCTCATCTTGTTTGTTGTTAACATGTTTTGGTAGATATACGCTCCAGCCTTCATCAGGTGTCTTGGGGGAAATTTTGAACCTGGGTTCTCATTCCTAAGGTATTTTTCTGATGTTGTTATTATTATTATTATTATTATTATTATTATTAAAGTCACTGCCTGGAATTGAACTTGGAATCTTGGGGTTAGTTGCCCATGTTCTTAACCACTATGCCATATGCCCGTGGGCATATGGCATAGTGGTTAAGAGCGTGGGCAACTAACCCCAAGATTCTGAGTTCGATTTCAGGCAGTGACCTTGATAATAATAATAACAACATTAAAAATACCTTAGGAATGAGAACCCAGGTTCAAAATTTCCCCAAGGCACCTGATGAAGGCTGGAAGGTATATCAGCCGAAACATTGTGTCAACAACAAATAAGATGAGGACAAAAATCCATCAAATGTAAATAATGTACTTTTATAATTTGTATATATTTATTTTATTATAAATGCAAAACATCATCACAGAGGAATCTATATAAGCATAAATGATAAACCGCAATTGGTGAACCATAGTATGGCAAGGAATTACCATATATCCAAAATACTATCAGCAGGAGAAGAAATTTGGTTCAATGTTTACCATTAAATACATATTAAATTAGATGATACTAGTTTATAATTTATAAACATTAAGAGAAGCACAATAACAGTGAAGCTAAGGTGATAGATCACAGAAATTACAGAATCAAGAAGAAAATATAAAACATCAAACACAAAAAAACAAAAATTTGAAGCAGATATTAAACAAATATAGATAAATAAAGAATACTATAAAGCCCCTTAAATAAAATAAGCAAATACTGTTATTTAGACAGAAGTATGGCTGTGTGGTTGAAAAATGAGTTTCCCAAGCATGTGGTTTTGGGTTCAGCTCTCAGTGCAACACCTTGGGTGAGTGTCAAGTATAACTGCAAGATAGTTCAGCCATTATATATGAGGAGCATTAGCACAATTCTTAAGAACAATTGGAAATGAAAAGCTAGATGTGTTAACAGTATTCAATTAAGTTTATTTCATAAGCTAAAGGATGGAAGCACTCCGTCGGTTCCGACGACGAGGGTTCCAGTTGATCCGATCAACGGAACAGCCTGCTCGTGGAATTAACGTGCAAGTGGCTGAGCACTCCACAAACACGTGTACCCTTAACGTAGTTCTCGGGGATATTCAGCGTGACACAGAGAGTGACAAGGCCGGCCCCTTGAAATACAGGTACAACAGAAACAGGAAGTAAGAGTGAGAGAAAGTTGTGGTGAAAGAGTACAGCAGGGATCACCACCATCCCCTGCTGGAGCCTCGTGGAGCTTTAGGTATTTTCACTCAATAAACACTCACAACGCCCGGTCTGGGAATCGAAATCGCGATCCTACGACCGCGAGTCCGCTGCCCTAACCACTGGGCCATTGCGCCCCCACTATAAGCTAAAGGTTGACTAATTAAAGAAAGAAAGTAAATAAGCAAACGTAAGTTCATCTATGAAAACTGAAATGGTTTTGAGTGAAGTACTTATTCCCTTCTGGGGCTGCTCTTTCCTAAAGAACTGAAGCAATTGCATGTTATTAACAGCATTTCTATATATTTCATCTTCATCACTGTTGGCTCTATGTTCACCAATGTGATGGAGAGAATTTCAGGCTGAAGAAAAATTCCGAAACCACAAGAGAGAGAGAGAGAGAGAGAGAGAGAGAGAGAGAGAGAGAGAGAGATAGAGAGAGAGAGAGAGAGAGAGAGAGAGAGATTGAAGAGACCACTTACTGTACTACTCACATGCTAAGTAGGCAGAACCAAAATTTGAACAACAGACATTTGCTTCAAATTTGAGTGATAAGCAAATGAGCTAACAGCTTGTATTGTCAGACTAATTGACTCTATGGAACTAAGTCATGCTGATAAAAGAAAAACAAAATATTACTTCAACCAAAGAAATAGTTCAGAAAGTAATAAGATTAAAAATAGAAAAAAAAACAAAAAACACTTTAAAATTGTCCCAGATCTACGGAAGTATCAAAACCGTATGTGTGTGTATGTGTATTTTTCTTTGTCTCACACACACACACACACACACTGAATATGTTGATTACTTCTAATAAATTTCCAACTGTTTCAATCTTTAACATCAGTTTCATGGAGGTTGCTAACTTAGCGTTATTTTCAAGGACTTTGCAAAGTAATATTCCTCAAAATGATGTGTTATCTAATATGGAAAGACTACTAATAAACCATGGGGAATAAGTGTCAATCACTTTAAGAGGAGGGAAGCTGTATAAGAGGGAGATCTAGGAAGACATGGGACAAAGTACTGAAGGCCAGTCTCAAAATGCTGAGGCTTACGAAGGAGATGACAAAGGAGCAAGAAAATTGAACCCCTTGCTGTACCTGAGAAGACCCATGTATCCTAAAACCAAGGTGATATGTAAAAAGGATTGGTGTGGGTGCTGGTGCCATGTAAAAAGCACTGGTGTTGGTGCCATGTAAAAAATACTGGTGGCGGTACCACATAAAAAGCACCCAGTACACTCTGTGGAGTGGTTGGCATTAGGAAGGACATCCAGCCATAGAAACCAAACCAAAACAGTCTATGGAACCTGGTGCCGACCCTGGCTTTGTCCATCCCTGTCAAGCCGTCCAACCTATGCCAACCAACACGGAGAACAGACATTGAATGTTGATGATGATGGCGATGATTAAATGGTGAAAAATTTTCTTTAAATCTGCGATAGTATACACACATAATTAAAATATTCAAAAACCAATTTTGAATAAAACACTGTAAATGTACTGAAATCAAATAATAAAGTATGTATAAAATGTATAAGCAAATATGCTGAGCAAAGGAATGATTTGATGTGAATATGTTAGTTTAAGATGAGTTTGTTTCAAATTTAAACATTGATGAAACAGAAATTAAGAGAATTTTCAGATTTCCTTAATTAATCAATGGCACATACACTTGCGTCAGAAATTAATTAGCACTTCTCAAATTTCTACATTAAATAGGTTAAATCAATTAACCTATGAGCTGTTCAAAACATCTTACGCGATGAGAAAACTTAGTATGGTGTGATTTCGGTCCTTGCGAGGCGCTACCTATATCTATTAAACAAAGGAAGATTTGTCTGCATCCGCACTCCAAGTTGTTGTTGCACTGCTATGTCAACATCATAAGGCTGTAGACTCTCAAACTGCTCTGCAAACAAAGTTACGTCATCGTTCTGCGCAACAGTGAACTCGCAACAAAGCAATAGTTCGAGATATGGCCACTAGGTGACAGCACATACCTTGAGTGAAGAGCAAATGAAGGGTGCTAATTAATTTCTGACGGTAGCGTATGCTATGAAGTTTATATTTATCTATCACTTTTATTGTCTAATATTCAATAATTTTAGAAATTTTCCTATTTGCAAGAATGATAGCTGGAAAGAAAATCATACAAGTTAACCCAGCAATTGGTTTTTAGAATTGTAAATTACTTTTATTAGAAAAACTAAAAAAAAAAAACTAAAAACAAAAAGCTAAAAACAAGTAAAGCAGTCTGCTTTGGCTTCTGGTATGTGTAGAACCTATAACCTGCCTCGTCACAGAGTCATACTACCATTCCATCAGTCAACAGCCATGTTTAGAATGTTTACTTTCTTGTCTTATGTAATCTCAGCCCACAATGATCTGCTAGAGCTGCTAATCACACAGCAATAATGAAGAACACATGCAAAGAAAGGAAACCTTTTATGAAATCAAGATGCTGTTATAGTATATACATTATCTTTCACAAGAATATTGCTTTTAGGTGAAATACTGTCAAAAGTAGGCTTCAAATTCTATAAATCTTGCACCTAATTATCTATAGTCATTTTTAGCAAAACTTTTTAGTGAAACTTATCAGAATCCTACACAGCCTCAACTTATTTATTTGGTGATCATGTTCTTTGTGATTATTAAACCTGAAGGTTCAGTTACTACTAACACCACTACTATGGCTGTTGTTGTTGTTACTACTACTACTACTACTACTACTACTACCTTAACTATAGCAATCGTTTTGTAAATTCCAATCCTTCACTCTACTAATGGGTTTTTCTGTTGAATGCTTTTCCAAATGTTACCCTTTCGTGTGTAACATGGAAGAAGTAACTACTTTTAGCATAACTCTAGACTGAAGTACATAACCCAATATCTTTTGCCTGGTTTAAACAACTCATAGTTATCTCTTCCATGTCACAGTTGTTTGATTAGCACTTGGAATAGAAACACATCTACTTCTCTTCATATCACCCCTACTGTGCCTATCCTCTTAAAGTCAGTATATAACAATTTGTCTAACATTTTCCCCAAGAAACACACCCAGAACCCACACCTTCTTCCTGGCCGTATTTCCTCCCTGGTACTAAACTGAAACAATTTGAATTGAACATTAATTACACTAACTACAATCCAATTATCTTTATCCTGCAATTGAGGGTAGTTTAAAAACATTATGTTCATTACAATCCCTTTTAGACTAATAATGTAAACACAAAATTGTCATCATTCTGTCAACATAATCACAAGACATGCCATCAAACAGTACTATTTAGCAAGCCTTTTATTCTATCATTATTGTAATTGCTTTGTAAAATATTATCTCCCCCACCTCATCAGGTTGTTTTCTTTCCCCCATATCACCAACAATTTAAGCCTGAGATCAATAATTTATATTCACTTCAGTTATTTTTCTCTAGAGACCAATATTTTATGAGCTTAGACGAACTAACAAAAAGAAAATGAATACAAAACAAAAGCAAAAATTAATTATTTAGTCTCTCATAAATGAGAGCATTTTGTTCTTTTTCAGTATTTCAAATTCTTGAGTGTGTGTGTGTGTGTGTGTGTGTGGGAGGAGGTTAAAGAAGAGGGGGCAGTCTATTTCCCTTCAGATTATTATTGCTAAGTCATATCTGTATTGAGCTCAGTCTTTTATAAAGCCATATGAAAAATTATAATAAACTACTAAAACACAAATAAGAATAACAATGTTAGCGTTATTGAAACTGAGGGTCAGTAGAACTGGAATAAAGAATATTTGCAATTAAAATTTACTGGTGGTAAAAAAAAAAAATGATAATATTCTATTAAGGATTATGTTTGCTTTTTGTGACAAAAAGCTGTTATAAAAACTGCCAAAACTGTGCAGCAAGTATGGGAATTCTGAATTTATATATACCTCATTAACTGTACTATTATTTTCCACAGGAGAGGAAAGCAACATATGGTATTAATTTGGCAGTGTGAGTGAACAAAAGAGTGTAGACAACCCAGTTTCTTTTGGGGCTGCACTCTGCATTTCCTTTTGGAGTTAATTTCATTTTTCTTAACCGTTTTAGCATATTGAAGGCACAGTACAATTCAGTTTGTGAATAACAAGAGCATATATATTATATATATATATATATATATATATATATATATATATGATATATATATATATCAATCAGCCATACAGAGTTTCCAAACTACTAAGGTGTTTGAACATTAAATTAAAACCTTATAGGCGCAGGAGTGGCTGTGTGGTAAGAAGCTTGCTTACCAGCCACATGGTTCCAGGTTCAGTCCCACTGCGTGGCACCTTGGGCAAGTGTCTTCTACTATAGCCCCGGGCCGACCAATGCCTTGTGAGTGGATTTGGTAGATGGAAACTAAAAGAAGCCCGTCGTATATATGTATATGTATATATGTGTGTGTGTTTGTGTGTCTGTGTTTGTCCCCCCCACCCAACATCGTTTGACAACCGATGCTGGTGCATTTACGTCCCTGTAACTTAGCGGTTCAGCAAAGAGACCGATAGGATAAGTACTAGGCTTACAAAGGATAAGTCCTGGGGTCGATTTGCTCGACTAAAGGCGGTGCTCCAGCATGGCTGCAGTCAAATGACTGAAACAAGTAACAGAATAACAGAAAGTGTGCAGTTTACACGTTAACAAAGTCACACTACACTCTGGGAGTGATTGGCATCAGGAAGGGCATCAAGTTGTATAAACCCAGGCCAAAATCCGACTGGAGCCTGGTACAGCTCTCTAGCTTACAAGTTCCAGTCGAACCGTCTAACCCATGTCAGCATAGAAAATGGGTGCTAAACCACTGCCACTGATAAGCAATTTACTCCAGAAAAGACTCATACACCTAGTTCTCTTCTTTGTAGTAGCTTTGAATATCTTCAGAAGTGCAAAACAAAGATGATAAACACTTGTCCACTACCAATACACTGCAGATGCTGTTTGATAATAAGTCCTACTTAGCAACACAGCACCAATTCAGCTGAGCTAACATATGCCTGTAACATTTCACTATGACATCTTCTGTGATGCCATTAACTACTAAAATTGTTTCACTAACCAGTTACTTGATACCAGATATTTTTCATTTTGACATCCTCAATGTGGCTCTGCATCACAATTTACTGCAACAACTCAGATTTAAGGAAAGGAAAAAGTTCCTTACTTTTCCATCATAGAAAAAGTTTCAACCTATCTACTCAAATGTACGAGGCAGTGCTGAGAAGCTTCTGGTTTTAAGGATATCGTGAAAGGCCTGGTTGGAGGTCCAACCTTCTGAGTTCTTTTACAGGGCTTAAAAAAACTGAAGGACCACTGCAATAGGTGCGTGAATCTGAGAGGGGAATATGTTGAATGAAATCGTAATTAACTGATCCACCCAAAGTTAGGAACTTTTCAGCCCCCCTTTGTACATGCAGTGACCAATTCTCGTGACACACCACTCCAGTCTCCAATCTGTATTCCTCATTTACCACTAATATTCAGAACCACGTTATCAATACATCTATTCTGTGATTTTGAACGATAGTTTTGTTATGAAGGTAACAGTGAAATATCCAATCACTCAACAATCATCTCCTATTCAACTAAATAGAGTTTATGGTGGAGGCGCAATGGCCCAGTGGTTAGGGCAGCGGACTCGCGGTCATAGGATCGCGGTTTCGATTCCCAGACTGGGCGTTGTGAGTGTTTATTGAGTGAAAACACCTAAAGCTCCACGAGGCTCCGGCAGGGGATGGTGGTGATCCCTGCTGTACTCTTTCACCACAACTTTCTCTCACTCTGACTTCCTGTTTCTGTTGTACCTGTATTTCAAAGGGCCGGCCTTGTCACTCTCTGTGTCACGCTGAATATCCCCGAGAACTGCGTTAAGGGTACACGTTTCTGTGGAGTGCTCAGCCACTTACACGTTAATTTCACGAGCAGGCTGTTCCGTTGATTCGGATCAACCGGAACCCTCGTCGTCGTAACCGACGGAGTGCTTCCACCAAATAGAGTTTATGTCAAGTAAACTATCACAGACCTTTACAGCACACTGTTGCGACATTGCACTTAGTACTCCTGTAATTGCATATTTGCTGACAGTTTCCATGGAATGCTTTTACATCATTTCTGAAGCAATTGTTTGTACTGCTTATAGTGAGAAGTGTGGCTAAAAACTTTCCTCCCAAGTAATGAGCTTAACACATAACCTATTACTGCTATTGTCGCCCACTCATTCCATCTCCAAACTTCACTTGGTTGCTCTTTAATTATATCTGCAATAGTATACATATAATTTACATAGAGGAAGTTCCAATATTGAACTCATATTTAGAGGAGACCCAATTCTCTACACAGATTTTAGAACTTGTAAACAAACACAAAAAAGAAACAAAAAAAAAAAAGCAATTGAGAACCTGATCCCAGTTACATCTCCAGTTAAATGTCAAACTCCTTATGGAATTATGTAGAAACACTTTGAATCTAGTTGTAGCACCATTAATGGAATGTTTTTTCTAGCAAGCATATTCAAGATTATATAACATTTTACATTGTGTGTAAGCTTGGATGAAAAATTAAATAAAAGTAGAAAAAGAAAATTCTATTCAAAATAAGCAAAATATAGAAGGAATTCAAATGACTGAAACTTAATTTTTGTGAGGTCAATACTTTTCTAAGGGTCAATAATGACAAAAATGTAGAGAAATCTAAGCCTGGTCACAGTTCTTGCCAGCTTTCAAGTCTTCATGTAGTTTATTCTTAAGATAAGTCTTTTCTTGCTTTTTTTTTTTAAAAAAAGAGAAGAAAATTCTATTTGTAAGCTTATTAAAAGTAAATTTAGCATCACCTAAACCTATTTTCACACTGAAGTCTTCCAGGACTTGCAAAAAGTTGTGGGCATAAATCATTATAGATTATATTTGCTGACACTTCAGTAGTTATGAGAACTAAACTTGCAAATTCCTCACATGATACATATCAGCTAATCTCCCTTGAGACAGTAGCAAACTGTAGGGCTCTACTTAAATGGCCAAAGGTACACTCATCTTTGTCATCAAACGAAGACAAACTTTAACCCTTTAGTGTTCACATTATTCTGCCAACATTAATCCTTTTTCATCCATATTGCCTTGAACTAATCAGGCATCATCTTGTAGCTATGAGATTTTGATGAGGTAGCTGTTAATTTTTAAAACGATATTGTAGGGTTGGTGTGAGAGACCAGATCTGGCCAGTTTGAACATATAACAGGCAGAATACTTTTGGCTGGATATGGCCGGTTTAAATGCTAAAGGGTTAAGCAATAGTTTTGTAAATTTCTACTTGGAAGATAGTGGTATGGCCATCAAGTAACAAATTGGACAATTGATAAAGTCAATTTTTTAAAATCAATATCACATGGAACTAATTTTATTATATAGCTCAGAGATATGGTTGTTATTTGTGGAAGACACATCCAACATTAAAACAAATTCATGGGACTTTATCAGTCATTTCCACAAACAATGAGACAACAAAGCACAACCTGCTGGTCACTACTTTTGAGCAAAAGATGAGCAAATGATGTAATCGTCCTCTGAAGACTTCAGTCAGCTGGTGGGAAATTTCACAACCAGCCCTCCTAACCAGATGTCATTGCTAAAGATTTGAGATATAAAGTGTGAAACCTTACTGTAGTAATACAGGACCATAAACTCTGGAGAGAAGTAATGCCCGTCTCAACTGGAGAGACTACACCAGTCATGGGCAAACAGTGGCCCAAAGGAATTTCTGATTGACACACCTAATGAAAGATCATTCTGAATTTTTTATATAGTGCAGCCTGCCAGAGGATGAGTGGTATTTCACATGGCCTGCTTCCTGATAAGGCTGCCCTTAGCTGGACTAAATGATGGCACAACAAGGACTAATTAATTCATGGATAGTTTCAAAGAGTGAAGGTGCATGGTGTGGTGGTTAGGGTATTCAGTTCACAATCGCAAGGTCGTGAGTTCAATTCCCGGCGATGTGCTGCGTCCTTGAGCAAGACACTTTATTTCATGTTGCTCAAGTCCACTCAGCTGGCAAAAACGAGTAGTACCTGTATTTCAAAGGGTCAGCCTTGTCACACTCTGTGTCACGCTGAATCTCCCTGAGAAGTACGTTAGGGGTACACATGTCTGTGGAGTGCTCAACCACTTGGGCACTAATTTCATGAGTAGGCTGTTCCATTGACTGGATCAACTGGAACCCTTGTCATCATAACTGATGGAGGGCCGGTGCAGTTCCAAAGAAATTAACAGATTTTTTTTTAAACAAATGTAAAGTACAAGCAAATTCAAAAACAAAGTGATATGATTGCCTATTCAGAGTCCAGTCCAGTTCTTCCATTTGGTGGAACAACGAAAGTGAAACTGCTATAAAAATATGAATTTAAATTAATGATCTCGTTTGCATACACAAACTTAGAAAGGAATTTTTGTTATCTGTGTAATCATATATAAAAATGTAAGTTCATTGACTATCTTAATTGTTTCCTTTGGTGGTGTCATATCAAACCAAAATTGTTCCCAACAGTAGTTTGACTCATTTTTACATCATATGAGAGGGAGTGGGAAGGGGGAGAGAGAGGGGTGGGAGAGGGGGAGGGAGAGGGGGAGGGGATGCTTAGGATGGGTGATATATTATGGAATTTGATAGGGTAGCTGATTGCTATTATTATTCTTACATAGTGATATTATGAAGGAAGCAGGAATGTGGGGAGTGGTTTATCATGCTATGAAGTAATTATAAACACACATTGTTATATCTTTGGTAAATATCTCTATCACATAAAGCAAGCTGTTTACTTAAAAAAGATTGCACACACACACACACACACACACACCATAAACTAGTTTTGAAAAAGTAGTGACACAGTCTCAAAGAACTACACATTCCTTTTTGGCAGTCTCACTGACATCATACAGCATCATGATAATCTCAGTGTTGATATTAATGACAAAAAAAGTTATAATACTGTAATGGGGGTGGTGGTTTAGTTAATTACTTCTCCTATTCTAACTATTTGTCATAAATGCCCAAAACAGGGGCCCTCTACAGAGTTTCTTAAAGCAACTAAATCTCTCTCAAACAATACTTTGACACTTTAGTGTTTTATGAAAAGAAGGGCATGTTGAATACTATGCTTGAAAGACATTAAAAAAAGGAAACAAGTTTGATTGGAACATCACATCATTGATAATTGGTCTGCTCAACAAGGGCTAGCCTGGGGCTAAACAATGACATTTATTTGTCAATGTTAAAAAAAAAGAACCCAAATAGCTAATAATACAGGTATGGCTGTCACGATGTGGTACCTAGGGCAAGTGTCTTCTATTATAGCCCTGGGCTGACCAATGCTTTGTGAGTGACTCTGGTAGATGGAAACTGTGTGGAAGCCCATCACATACATAAGCATGTGTAAGTGTATGTCTTTGTGTTTGTCACCCACCACAAAACAATGGTGCTGTTGAGCTGATGTCTCCATAATTTAGCAGTTCAGCAAAAGGGACCAACAGAATAAGTACCAGATTTAAAGGGTAAGTACTGGGGCTGGTTTGTTCAAGTAAACCCTTTCAAGTAGTGCTCCAGTATGGTCACAGTTCAATAACTGAAACAAGTTAAAGATAAATACAGTGATAGAAACTGACATGCTTGTGCTCAATGATAATCTCTTCTCCAATATTTTCTCCCCATCTATATAACCAATGATAAATCCATTCTGTTTATTTAGCTTTAACCCTTTAGCAATTAAACCGGCCATATCCGGCCAAAAGTATTCTGCCTATTCTATGCTCAAACTGGCCAGATCTGGTCTCTAACACCAACCCCACAATATCGTTTTAAAAATTAACAGCTACCTCATCAAAATCTCATAGCATCAAGATTAATGCCTGATTAGTTCAAGGCAATGTGGATAGAAAAGGATTAATTTGGGCAGAATAATGTGAACACTAAAGGGTTAAAGACAGGTAGGAAATGATGCAAGTAGGTACAGTAACAGAATGTTCAGTGAGAGCAAAAACTACTAATAGTTCTTGAGTTCAAATTCACTGAGACCTTTTACTATGTAAGTGGACACTACATTAAATTCTACATGCTTCATTTCACCAGCAACAGTGATATCCAGTCCAATAAACCTCATTGTAGGCCACTCGGATTTAATTCATCAGCAACAAAATACAAGAGGCAAGAACAAATACTAAATAGACACCTTCAGAGCTTCTCTTTTTTTTTCTTCTTTGTTATTCACTTGTTATTTTCCCATTACTTTTGTAGGGTAACTAGAGCATTGACTATGGATAACTTGAAAACTACAGAGCTAAAAAGATCAAGCTCTGTTAGTCCTTAAATTAAGACACATTTTCTACATTAATCTCAACCTAATTTACAGTTAAGGAAGTACTGCAGCTACATCAGTGCTTTCTGGTTAACTTATCAGGAGCTTGCCTCTTGCCTTTTGCTAAACAATTTCAGAACAAAGAGTTGACAAGACAGCTTTTCTATATCTGTTTATCTGGTTCAATGTGTTAATCAGATTTCCTTGGACTCCACATCAATCTTAAAACCACAAAAACCACAAAGCTGTAGTTTTAAGTCTTTAAACAACACTCCTACCACCATCATCATTACTATAATTAAAATAACCGAAGCTATAAATGCTGAATAAATGCTTCATTTGGTTAGTTATTTCCACACCAAAACTAACCGGAGAACACAATAACAAATTTTAGAACCAAAAAAAAAAAAAAATTTCATTTTTAAATATCTCTCGAAAGCTATGATTGTAGGTGGGATGCTGATAAGAAGGGGAAAAAAAATAGAAGAAAGTGAGATAAATGTGACAATTATGAAACTTAATTTGGCATGCAAAAGTAATCAGTTGAAGCAAATACCATTACATTCAGAAAGGAAAATGTCATCTAAAAGAAGAAAGAAGAAGAAAAAGTCATCCTTCAATAAGCTGGTGGGCTGAGGCAAACGATTTGCTTGAAAACATATTATTCATCAGAGCAAAGGCATTGAAGGAATAACGGTAAATAAAACACTTGACTAAATATTATTGAATAATATGTATCAAAGCTATCATCAGAATGGTTTTTAACTAAATATCACTGATCTGCTCTGTTCTCCAATCAATTATTAAATGTTATCACTTTGAAGATCACCAAAGAATGTATTATGAAAATGCCTTCGTTATTTTAAGGAAATTCATGATCTGGCAGAATTGTAAGTGCATTGGACAAAATGCTTAGTGGCATTTCTTGCAGATCTTTAGGTTCTGAGTTCAAATCCTGCTGAAGTCATCTTTGCCTTTCATTTCTTTCAAATCAGTAAAATAAAGCACTAGTCATGTACTGAGCTCGTCAATGTAATCAACTAACCTACTCTCACTAAAATTCTCATCCTTGTACCAAAATTTTAAACTATTACATTTAAGAAAGCAACTGCATATTTCACACACACACACACACACACACACTCTCTCTCTCTCTCTCTCTCTCTCACTCACTCACAAAAGAAAGGGTTACCACACAAAATCACCCACATCTTTTGATTGACAAGCAATAGGACTCAACTCAAGTCATGAGATTATGAAGTAAAGGCTTTTGACCATAGCACCATACATGTACATACATACATATATATATATGTGTGTGTATGTATGTATGTATGTATGTATGTATGTATGTATGTATGTATGTATGTATGTAACAATGCAGGTGTGAATGTGTGGTTAAGAAGTTCCCATTGCAACAATGTAGAGAGAGTCAAGTTCAGTCCCACAATGCAGCAAATGTCCTTCCACTATAACCCTGGGCCAATCAATGCAGAAAATATGAGAAATCCTACCATATGTGTTTGCATGCCTGCACATGGGGGAGGTAGAGAGAGAGAATGGGAGGGGAGGAGTGAAGGAGGCAGAGAGCATAAATGCTATTTCAGTGTCATCATTAGCACCACTGAAGCAAAAGACTGACATTTACTTTCCCCAGTAAACAGAGCTGAATAGTTCAGCAGTCATACGATGACCACTGAATTGGAAAAAAAAAAAACAAGAGCATTCAGTGATAGATAATCTGCCTCAATATAGTCCATACACACACACATCATATATATATATATCACCATCATCATCATCATCGTTTAGCGTCCACTTTCCATGCTGGTATGGGTTGGACGGTGCAACTGAGGTCTGGGAAGCCAGAAGGCTGCACCAGTCTCCAGTCTGATCTGGCAGTGTTTCTACAGCTGGATGCTGTTCCTAACGCCAACCACTCCATGAGTGTTGTGGGTGCTTTTTACGTGCCGCCGGCACAGGTGCCAGATGAGGCTGGCAAATGGCCACGGTCGGATGGTGCTTTTTACGTGCCACGGGCACGGAAGCCAGTTGGGGTGTCACTGGCAACGGCCACGTTCGGATGGCTCTCTTATGTGCCACCGGCACTGGTATCACAGCTACAATTTCCATTGATGTTGATCGATTTAGCTTTTGATTTCACTTGCCTCAACAGGTCTTCATACACACACACACACACACATATATATACACACACACACACATGCATATATATCATCATCACCAACATCATCATCGTTTAACGTCAGCTTTCCATGCTGGCATAGGTTGGACGGTTTGACTGAGGGCTGGCAAGCCAGAAGGCTGCACCAGTCTCCAATCTGGTCTGGCAAAGTTTCTAACAGCTGGATGCTCTTCCTAACGCCAACCACTTTCAGAGTGCAGCAGATACTTTTTACATGCCACCGGCATGAGGGCCAATCAGGCAGTACTGGCATCGACCACACTCGAATGATGCTTTTTACGTGCCACCAGCACATATGCATATATATATATATGCACACACACACACACACACACGCATACACACACAAGTAAGCACATAAATGTAAAACAAGGTGGAAAAAATAGTACTCGAATATTGTGGGTAGATGAAGAGTCCTGATCACAACTGTCTGGGGAACAGGAATGTGAAACTCTGGATGAGTTTTTGTGATGTTTTTGCAGTTTTAATTAAAAAATTATACATGCACACACACACACACACACAGATACATATATTCACACATACACAAGCCAATATAAATACGAACATTAAGTTATGATGATACATCTTACATATATAAACATGCACACATACACAAACAACATTATCATTGTCTCATTTTACACCCAAGTAGAGACAACTGTTTCAATGTAAAGATCTAAGGTGAATGTATAAACTTTTACCTGAAATATTTGTGGCTAGCAACACATATTTTGACAACATAATTAAATGCTTAAAACCAACTTAACTTTTGCATACATAAAGCATAAACAAAGCACTATTGTACTTCAAGAGATCACTTTTCTATTCATGACATTATCCATTGATGTCATTCTGATATTACAACATTTAAATAAAAAGCACTGGAAAAGCAATGCAAACACTCTTTATAGATGTAAGAATAAGTACACATCTCTATACATTTACTATTGAAAATATAAGCCATTTTATACACAAATACTCTATTATATACATGTTATACATGAGCACTTGCATATATGCACTCAAACACACACACTCTCTCTTTGTCTCTTTGAAATGCAACATTTCAGATGTAGTGATATTTTTCTATCTTATATCATATAAAGTATATTGCTGATGCAAATTTATGATAAATTTAGTTTTCAATCTATACATGTCATTCTACATTTAACTTTTCTATGCCAGTGGTAAATGAAGTGAATTGAGCAACAGGAGAAGAACACCAAGAAAACTCTGACAGAAGTATGAACATAGAAGTAGATTTTAAAGAAGATCCAAAACAGTATGGAAGCACACAAAAATAGAAAGACAATAGAAACTAAATACAACATATATTATTGAAAATTATTAGATAGGACTTTAAATATAAAGAGCATCCAGCAATGGGACCCTAGTTCAAGAGTCTCAGGGTTTTCAGGAGTGTGGAACCATCTCTGATTAGTGTTCCCAGGTCTGCTCTGACCTGGGGACAATAGTGGATAAGAGATGTAACACCTAACAGGACCCTAGTTAGGGGTTGTTAGTATGTCACAGTGTTATCATTCAATTTCATATATACCTCCAAAAAGAGGTCACTCACAGATATCCCTATGGACTCAGGGGTGATGAAACCTTTCAGCTCTTAGCTGTTCATCTAAGAAATGTAGTGAAGGTGCATGGCTCGGTGGTTTTAGAGTGTAGGGCTCACAATCGTGAGGTAGTGAGTTCGATTCTCAGACCAGGTTGTGTGTTGTGTTCTTGAGCAAGACACTTTATTTCATGTTGCTCCAGTTCACTCAGTTGTAGAAATGAATAGCAACATCACTGGTGCCAAGCTGTATCAGCCTTTGCCCTTTTCTTGGATAACATCGGTGGAGTGGAGAGGGGAGGAGGTGGAATCCCATGATCATTCATGACCAAAGGGGGTCTTTGTCCTTTATAAGAAAAGGTAACTCCACACAAATCCTGCATCCTGATGACTACCAAGCACTAATTGCACCAGAGCTATACAAGTCTGAAGGATGAGAGAGTGGAAACTGGCTCTACATAAACCAGCCCCTCTACAACAATATTCATCATGAAGCTGTCCTGCAAACCAAGACACCAATGCCAACACCATCGGACTTTCTTCACAAGTCCAATGGTGATAGGGAAAGAGGTGATATGGACAGGTAGAGTATGCAACTGGAAGTCCTCACCTTTGACACTGCACACAGGCAACCATAAGGTGACGGTCAGTTTTCTACAGATCTGGGACAGATGTGGATTTCATATCCTCTTAAAGAGATGACAAAACATTGAACTAGGAACACTATGAAGTTATATTTAGCTGAACCTTCATTCATGGAAGTAACAAGAGAGTACACACCACAAGAAAATTTAAATCAAAATAGCACTGGGAAAAAATATTTTCACCAGTACAAACTAATGAGTGAGTCAAAGGACTTTGGAAACAGTATATCAGTAGTTAATCTTTATATATAAAAGTGAGGTTGTGTGTCTGTCTTCTACGATTTAGATTCCTAACTACTCCCACATTTTGCGGTGCAGTTTAACCAAAACCGGGTATCTTATAGTCGTGATTCATATCGAGCCCTTCTGGGTATTAGCACGCATCTACGATGAGTCTACGATTTAAAAGAAAATTTACCATCAATTTTTCCCATTTTTAATGCATTTTTGGCATATATAAGGGAAGTAACTCTCTAAAAATTTATTATTAAATCTCAGAACGTAAAAAGCTACAGTAACACCCCCTCCTTTGTGGTTAGCCATATTGAGATGGCTATTATACTTTACATCTCTAAAAATGCTTATATAGTTATTTCCCTTACAAACCCGAGCAACGCCGGGCGATACTGCTAGTCTTATATAATAAAACGCAATGTGTGTCCGGTTGGTCATGCTGGTAGGAGAAAACTAAAACAACAAACGGAGGGGCGGGGTGAGAATAGGAAATGCTAAATACAAGTGAACTGCAGTAAAAGGTTTTTACTTTGCTGTAAGTAGGTGGTATTTTAATCAAAATAAAACTGCAAATTTTTATAAATTATATGTATGAACTTCACACGCACAAACATATAAATGAAATGGAATGATAACACTCTCTGCATAATATTACCAATCACGTAACATAAATATATATATATATATATATATATATATAGTAGAAATATGTTACGAAAAGAAAATATAAAATACACGTGGAAATGTAAGGGTAAAATATGAAAAATCAACGAAAATGCACATTGCAAATAAAAAAAACCCTATTTATGACAGGTAACGACAAATATATACATTTAGATTGACTGAGGTAGTAATACGAGTCATAAAAGTCATTATTATGAGATGATTATAAGATGATAATAAAGTAAGAGAACAAAACGAACCATGGTTTACGCAAAACTATTCATCGTTTGAACAACACCGGTTAATATATATATATATATATATATATATATATATATATATATATATATATATAAATGAAAGAATGGAGTCGAACGAAGATTTTTAACAAAATTCCTTTACTCTCGACACATGTTTCGAAGATGGCATACTTTTAATTCCGAAGGAATAAAGGGTGCATTATGCCATCTTCTCATTAGGAAAGATAAGGAGCCTCTTTCAGCCACAAGACAAACAAAAGTTTTTGATGACTGCCTACATGGTGACCATTATCACTGTCAAGAAACTCAAATATTCTGAAGCTAAGTTATTAATAAAGTCTCAAGTGTTCACAGTCTAACAATAAGTATAAAATTTATAGAAAGAAAAGGCACTGAAAAGAATTTAATATATAAAGGATAGAACAAATGAGAATATTTGAATTTCCATTCTTTGTTTTTTGCACAACAGCAAGTGCAAATAGATAAGGGTATATATAAACATGGTTTAAGGATAGTCCTCTTGAAATAAAATGCCTAGATGACTAATAAAGTTGATTTGGTGGAAAATAAAAGAATCTGCAACACATTTATAGAAAACTTCTAGGAAAAACAAAGACAAGAAAGAAAAAAAAAATGTAGGAAACACACATAGGCGCAGGAGTGGCTGTGTGGTAAGTAGCTTGCTAACCAACCACATGGTTCCGGGTTCAGTCCCACTGCATGGCATCTTGGGCAAGTGTCTTCTGCTATAGCCCCGGGCTGACCAATGCCTTGAGAGTGGATTTGGTAGACGGAAACTTAAAAAAGCCCATCGTATATAAATATATATATATATATGTGTGTATGTTTGTGTGTCTGTGTTTGTCCCCCTTAGCATTGCTTGACAACCGATGCTGGTATGTGTATGTCCCCGTTACTTAGCGGTTTGGCAAAAGAGACCGATAGAATAAGTACTGGGTTAACAAAAGAATAAGTCCCGGGGTCGAGTTGCTCGATTAAAGGTGGTGCTCCAGCATGGCCGCAGTCAAATGACTGAAACAAGTAAAAGAGTAAAGAGTATCTTATTCTTTGTTAGCCACCATAATACAGATCACCAGAAAACTTAATCCACCAATGCTAATATCAATTCATTATTGTGCACAAATTTAATGGCTTCAAATATACCTCAAATAATAATTCTTTAAAATTTTGGTACAAAGCCTGCAATTTTAGGGGTAGAAGGGGTTAGTCAATTACGTTGACGCCCCCCTCCCCACACCAGGTATATGATTAGTACTTTGCCTTTCATCCTCTTGGGGCTGATAAAATAAAGTTGACTCAGTAGTATTTGAACTCAGAATGTAAAGAGCCAGAAGAAATGTTGCAAAGCAGTTTGGTGTGCTAATGATTCTGCCAGCTAAATATCAAAGATGAGGATAACATGCAATAATACAAAACAACACTAATGAATATAGTAGTAGTAATAAAATCACGACAATAAGAGGACTTTGTTGGTGGTAGTGTGGTAAAAAGCTTGCTTTCCAACCACACGGTTCCGAGTTCAGTCCCACTGCATGGTACCTTGGGCAAGTGTCTTCTTTAGCCTCAGGCTGACCAAAGCCTTGTAAATGGATTTGGTAGACGGAAATCTCTCTCTCTCTATATATATATATCATCATCATCATTATCGTTTAACGTTTGTTTTCCGCGCTAGCACGGATTGGACGGTTCGACCGGGGTCTGGGAAGCCAGGGGCTGCTCCAGGCTCCAGTCTGATCTGGCAGAGTTTCTATGGCTGGATGCCCTTCCTAACGCCAACCATAAAGAAATAAATATATATGTATGTATATGTTTGTGTCTGTGTTTGTCCCCCCCACCCACCATCACTCGACAACTGATGTTGGTGTATTTATCGTCCCATAACTTAGCAATTCGGCAAAAGAAACTGATAGAATAAATACTAGGCTTACAAAGAATAAGTCCTGCAGTTGATTTGTTCTACTAAAGGTGGTGCTCCAGCATGGCTGCAGTTAAATGACCGAAACAAAATAAAAGAATAAATGTAATCGCAAACAGATGTCCATCAACAGACATCTATGGCAGGCAGCAGGACACAACTACATGGAAACTCTGAGAAAGAAACTGTCTCTGAACTTTTGTTATGAAGGCCTGAATTAACCTATTGCATTTAGCAAATCAACAGTTTAAGGTGAAGATAAATGGAAAAGTTGTTTGGTGTAAAACCTCAGCAATAAATCTCATCCCAGATTAAGTACCAGTCTATCTGAAATGATCCTAAATGATCCAGTATATATTCCTGAGTATAGTGTGAACTAAAAGATATATAACTGTATGTACTAGTTGCATATGTAGCAAAACAATTTCGGGAGAGATGTATTCAACACCAATATAACACTGGTACAACACTGATTTTCTGGAGCCTTTGCTTCCAAAGCCTTTCCAGATTATTGATCTTTCCGAACAAGGTGTGGTCACCTCTAAATTAAATAAATATTAAATTCATTTGAGTAATTAAATGAAATACAGGTATCTGCACATTGGTATAAATGTTACAATTTTATCAATACTCTATTATGCAAGGTACTGTAAAAAGAAAACCACCAAGTAAACTAGTCTGGTGGCCATGGTAACCTGAAGTTCCTACTTGTAAATTAGTGTGAATTATAAGAGTTTCAAAATTATAGAGAAAAGAACTTCGTGCACCTTGGCAAAATTAATGAAGTAAAAAAAAAAATCAATCTGCATATAAATGTAAATGTTTTAAATATAGTTTTTCCAAGGTTTTATTAAAATTTAGGTTTTTTGTTCTTACTTATAAAGGAACACAATGATTATGATTCTAGGTTAAATCTTCCAAATGATGCATGGTTCATCTCGTGTACAATATGTTAACTGTTTTTTTTAACAATATATTGTATATTGTTTATTATCCAAACATTTATTTAACTATGCATATCTAGAAGAGAAATTAATACTGTAATGAATTAATGCTTGTTCACATGCAAAACATGAATATATCTAGTCATCATGCATTCATACATTATATATTTTAAATATTTTAAATAAGGCGGCGAGCTGGCAGAATCGTTAGCACGTCGGGTGAAATGCTTAACGGTATTTCGTCTGCCGCTACGTTCTGAGTTCAAATTCCACCGAGGTCGACTTTGCCTTTCATCCTTTCGGGGTCGATAAATAAAGTACCAGTTTCGCACTGGGGTCGTTGTAATCGACTTAATCCCTTTGTCTGTCCTTGTTTATCCCCTCTGTGTTTAGCCCCTTGTGGGCAATAAAGAAATATATATATTTTAAATGGACACATATTACATAGTCACACACACATTCTCTCTCTCATTCTGTGTGTGTGCCATCATCATCGTTTAATGTCCGTTTTCCATGCTGGCATGGGTTGGACAGTTCGACTGGGGTCTAGGAAGCCAGGAGGATGCACCAGGCTCTAGTCTGATCTGGCAGTGTTTCTACAGCTAGATGCCCTTCCTAATGCCAACCACTCCATGTGTGTAAAGAAATATAAGAACATTGAAATATGAAATAAAGTAAATACATATTAAGAAGAATTATGTATGTGTACATGTCTATGCACACACACACATATATATATACATACATACATACATACATGCATGCATGTTTGTGTCTTAATGTTCATTCATTTTCACACACACACAAAGATAGATAGATAGAGAGAGAGAGAGCTAACATTAAAGATGTTTATTGATAACAAGAAAACTGGCCACCAGTGGCCCACTAATGTTATTGTTTGCTACTAAAAGCTAGCTATTTCTCGCAAGAACCACATCAATGAACTAGATTGGTCAGTAATTAAGGCACCAATTTCCTGACTTCTCTTCCCTCATTAGTTCTCATACTTTGCTTTAATAGGTTTTTATATATATATTGAACATCAAATGTAGCAATTTAACTGCCCAATTAATTCATCTTCATTTCAAAATGGCTCTCGTTAATGATCTCTGAAATAATTCAGAATTCCAACTTGCTGCCCATATTATTATGGAGAATAATCAAAACAAGGCTAATCCATTCAATGATTTTTCAATCAAATGATGGTGACTCAATTCCAAAGTTAAAACAATTATATTGTATGAAAACAGGAGTGGCTGTGTGGTAAGTAGCTTGCTAACCAACCACATGGTTCCGGGTTCAGTCCCACAGCGTGGCATCTTGGGCAAGTGTCTTCTGCTATAGCCCCGGGCCGACCAATGCCTTGTGAGTGGATTTGGTAGACGGAAACTGAAAGAAGCCCGTCGTATATATATATATTTGCGTGTGTGTATATGTTTGTGTGTCTGTGTTTGTCCCCCTAGCATTGCTTGACAACCGATGCTGGTGTGTTTACGTCCCCATCACTTAGCGGTTCGGCAAAAGAGACCAATAGAATAAGTACTGGGCTTACAAAGAATAAGTCCCGGGGTCGATTTGCTTGACTAAAGGCGGTGCTCCAGCATGGCCGCAGTCAAATGACTGAAACAAGTAAAAGAGTAGAGTAAAGAGTATCCAAAAAATAACTAGAAGGGCTCCAATCAAGCTTAGATGACAATACTCACTTTCTTAACCCAGAACATAAATTAGGTTGGTTCTTTTTTAATATTATTTTGTCTTTCCAAAGAGCCAAATAAAACCAATTCTATCTCTAAGCCTAAACTGTTTAGTTGTCTTTGATAAGTTATCTTGATATATATATATATATATACACACACACATATATATATGAAGAGAGAGAGAGAGAGAGAGAAATGTTATCCACTGTATTCAACTTAACACAGGTTTGTTTATCCTGTTGGCATGGCAATTTCATGTTTGTTTGTTTGTTTTTTATTTGGTTTTTTTTTTTGATAAAGGTAACTTATCTTCAGCTGCTAGTTTGCGTATGTGCATGCGTGCATGAAAAATCCTCCCTCTAAGACACAAAACAATAAACCCTCTCATGAATGAGTGTGTGTGTGCATATAAATATATATAGGAAGATAGATAAAGACAGACAGGCAGGCAGGCAGACAGACAGATCATAATCATTTATCATTTGTGTACCATGCTGAAATGGGTCGGACAGTTTGAAAGGATCCAATAGGTCAGAAGACAATGTCAAGTTTCAATGTTTGTTTTGTATGGTTTGTGTGGTTGGATGCCCTTTCTAATATCAACTATGCCCTTTCTACACACACACACACACACACGTCTTTTTTGCAATATGAATTCCTTCTTCAATTTCAAATTCTTTTCCTTTTAATTTTTGGACACATCTGGCAAATGAGGACGGATCATAAGAATCAAAAAGAGAATCCATTTTCTTTTTAGTCTTGTCACAGTTGATGCCACAATAAAAACACCAAGTACATTCCATAAAGTGATTGCATCCAACCACAGAAAATAAAGCAAAAATGTATCCCATCCGGGAAAGCATTAACACTGAATAAGAATTGACTCAAATTATGACAAACCAACCAACATGGAAAATGGATGTAAATCACACACGATGATGATGATGATGATGATGATGATCCATTTTTGGGATTGCTCTTGTTATAGATGGATACATATGGACAGTATATTCTTTTACTCTTTTACTTGTTTCAGTCATTTGACTGCGGCCATGCTGGAGCACCGCCTTTAATTGAGCAACTCGACCCTGGGACTTATTCTTTGTAAGCCCAGTACTTATTCTATCCGTCTCTTTTGCCGAACTGCTATGTGATGGGGACATAAACACACCAGCATCGGTTATCAAGCAATGCTAGGGGGACAAACACAGACACACAAACACACACACGCATATATATATATATATATACATTTATACGACGGGCTTCTATCAGTTTCCGTCTACCAAGTCCACTCACAAGGCATTGGTCGGCCCGAGGCTATAGTAGAAGACACTTGCCCAAGGTGCCACACAGTGGGACTGAACCCGGAACCATGTGGTTGGTAAGCAAGCTACTTACCACACAGCCGCTCCTGCGCCTATGTGCAAAAGCATATAATTTCAATTAATTAAAATTATTATAAACTAATCATAAAATGTCATGAAAAATAGGAGCAGGTGTGGCTGTGTAAATACGAAGCTTGGTTTCAGGTTCAGTTCCACAGCAAGGCATCTTGGGCAAGTGCCTTCTAGTATAGCTCTGAGCTAACCAAAAGCTTGTGAGTGGATTTGGTAGATGAAAACTGAAAGAAGCCTGTTGTGTGTGTGTGTGTGTTACTATCTCCTTGCTTTGACTTCATGTAATGTAAACAAATGACACTCTTATGCATTCATTGTCCTTCATTTCTGTGAAAACATATCCAGTCATTGGGAAATATTACTTTGCCTGGAAACATGTGAGGGTTGGCAACAGGAAGAGCATTTGGTCAAGAAAATCTGCCTCAATACATTCCATTTGACCCATGTGAGTATGGAAAACTGAACGATAAATGATGATAATGATGAATAATAATTGAACAAGACATTTTTTATTGTTATAATTTCCTGTAGATATTACAATTAAGAGTTAAAAAACAAAACATTTTTTGGATAACAAAATATTAAAAGCTTTTGATATTGAAAAAGAAGAAAAGAAAACGTCCCAAATAATAAAAGTCAAATATTATTTAAGCTAAAGGGTGAATAATGAAAATTATCAAAAGCAGAAATAAAATATTCAGCCACTCATCAAAAAGTATTAAAAATTAAGTTAAAATTTATCTGCCCAGTACAAAATACTAAGGATTATTCATGGATGTTATGCAATCTCTGATGATTTGATAATGCAATAAACTTTGATTTATTTTGATTCATTACTAATGAAATGTATGTAAGAAGACAACTAAATGTGTGACAAACTCTTCTGTTTTGTTTTACTTCATTCAAATGTGTGTGTGTGTGTGTGTATATATGTGTGTATATATATATATATATATATATATATATGCATATCTGTTTAGATTAAATAGATTAGACAGACTGAAACTTGTTCCCTAACATAATAGTAAAATAAACACTAGTAAGACTCAAAAATACTAATACTATCTAACTGACATTGTTTCCCCGTACATATAATATGAAGTATATCTCAGAATGATATACACAAAGTGATTAAACAGATAGCTTAAAAATAGAGATTAGCAAGAAGACATCTGTATTTTAGTTTGGTGTTTGTTAATGAATGAATCTGACATAAACTGCTGAATTAGTGATTTCTCAGATGAACACAATCCCGCCTCCCACCACAAATGTATAGAAGATAGAGAAGGCGATTAGGTGATATTCATACTTTACTCAAATGATTGAAGTGAAATGATTTACAACTGAGAATGGAAATCAGGTCAAAGATTTGATTCACTGGATTCTTTGTATATCTAATCAATAGACTTGATTCATGTGAAGCTTTTCCATTTCATATTAGTCCCAGCACAACAATACATAACAGCTGGAAAAGTTCTAACAACATCGAAAAAAATAAATAAATGGAATTAAGGAATTGCTACAGAAGATGGAAAAGAAAGAAAGAAAGAGGAAGATCAGCTGCTTTGAATGTACCAAAATTATCAAAATCCCACTCAATGACTTTCCTTCAAAGTTATTCAATGATCAGTTATATACTGCTAAGGTTATTTTTATATCTTGTTTAAAATATTTTTAAAAATTCAATATTAGGTGCAGGTGTAGTGTGGTAAGAAGTTTGCTTCTCAATTACATGGTTCTAGGTTCAGTCCCACTGCAAGGCAACTTTGGCAAGTGTTTACTATAAGCCAAGTCTGGTCAAAGCTTTGTGAAACTGAAAGAAGCCTGTCATGTATTTGTGTGTATGTCTTTGTCTCCCACCACTGCTAGACAACCACTGTTGGTTTGTTTATGTCCCTATAACTTAACGGTTTGGCAAAAAAAAGAGAGCAATAGAATAAGTACCAGGCTTTAAAAAAAAATTATTACTGATTTATTTAACTAAAACCCTTTGAAATGGTGCCCCAGCATGGCCACGGCCTAATGATTGAAATAAGTATAAGATCAAAGTTAGTAAAAGATTATAAAGCAATAAAGAAAACCACATTAACTTTTTATTTAATAAGCATTTTGTAGTTGCAGCTTTAATTTTTTAATTTCTCACCTACTACATTAGTTAAAAACATATTTGTTACCCAAAATGTTTTAACGAATTAAAGTACCCCACCACTATGTGACTGATGATAAATAAGTAATTATTTCAAATAAAAAAAAAATGAACAAAATTACTTACCACCTGTATAACATCACACATGTGAGAATAAACTGGAAAATTAAGACTTTGTACTAACATGACTGTACACTAAATGTAACCAAGGTAACGGCTTTTTAAAGACATGATTCAATAGCTGAAACAGTGTGTGGGGCATAATAATAAAGTAAACCTATAAAGTTCCTTTTGAATTCTGTAGAAACTGAAACAGGTTTAAACATACTAAAGAAAGAAATTCAATCATAAACACCAATTATGAGAGAAAGCGACTTTTATATAGTTGATTGCCACCCAGCACAAAGTAGCAATCAACTCTCCCTCAAATCACAACTGGTTTTGAAAAGATATATTGGATAATGTAGTTCTAGATATACTATATCTGAAAACAGGCGGAGATGGTCACAGCTGAAATGCTCTTCGATCAGAGGTCTGCTTGATCAAAGTTGTCAATAAAACACACCTTAACATGACAGAAACAATTTTCGTATCAAGAAGTCCAGATAAAATTCAAATAATACAAGATAAATTAAGTGTTAGTAATGATAGCAGGCTAAAGATAAATTTGGTAAGAATAAAATATATATATATATATATATATATATATATATATATATATATGTTGGTGAATTTATGCATTTAATGAAAATATAGAAATTTCAGTTTTTCCACATAGTTGACTCTCACATGATGGCCAAAGATTTATCAAGTAAATGAATCAGAAACTTGTATATGAATTAACCAGCATTTGGGTACAAAGCCATCATTAGCAGCAAATAACTAGATTTGAAATATCAAATTAGAAAGAATTCATCAATCCAAAAAGAAAATACATAGGCGCAGGAGTGGCTGTGTGGTAAGTAGCTTGCTAACCAGCCACATGGTTCCGGGTTCAGTCCCACTGCATGACATCTTGGGCAAGTGTCTTCTGCTATAGCCCCGGGTCGACCAATGCCTTGTGAGTGGATTTGGTAGACGGAAACTGAAAGAAGCCTGTCATATATATGTATATATATATAAGTGTGCGTGTATATGTTTGTGTGCCTGTGTTTGTCCCCCTAGCATTGCTTGACAACCGATGCTGGTGTGTTTACGTCCCCATCACTTAGCGGTTCGGCAAAAGAGACCGATTGAATAAGTACTTTGCTTACAAAGAATAAGTCCCGGGGTCGATTTGCTCGACTAAAGGCGGTGCTCCAGCATGGCCACAGTCAAATGACTGAAACAAGTAAAAGAGTAAAAGAGAGTAAAAAGAGATCAGAAACATAAACAAGCAAATAAAATGATAGCAAAAGGGTTCTAATTTGCATGAGTTTGAAAAGAACTATGAAGGCCATGGGACATGAAATGGATATAAAAGAAAGAGTAAAAAAAAAACCAAAACATTATGATGCAGCACGGATTTTTGTCAGTGAACAGGTCGCAGATTTTAGCGACGAAAATATTTTGACAAATTAAACTTAAATGTTGAAGTGAATCGAACGGCTTTTGTGTGTTTCTTAAATGGCTTACAAACACCTTCCACGCTGCAATTGTTTTCGTTTCAGCACACGATCTCAGATCAAATCACTTGCTATGCGAGTACATCTCCGTAAATATAAAATAGATAGAGACAAAACATGTAATCTTTTATCTTTTCCCTCGTTTCAGTCATTAGGCTGCAGCTATTCTGGACCACTTCCTTCAGTGATTAAATCAAACAAATTCACCCCAGGACTTATTTTTAAGCCTGGTACTAACTCTATTGGTTTCTTTTTGCCAAACCACTAAGTTATAGGGACAAACCAACAGCAGTTGTCAAAAAGTGGTGGAAGACAAACATACACACATCTATATATATATCATCATCATCATCATTGTTTAACGTCCGTTTTTCCGCACTAGCACGGGTTGGACGGTTCGACCGGGGTCTGGGAAGCCAGGGGCTGCACCAGGCTCCAGTCTGATCTGGCAGTGTTTCTACAGCTGGATGCCCTTCCTAACGCCAACCACTCCGCGAATGTAGTGGGTGCTTTTTACGTGCCACTGGCACAGGTGCCAGGGGAGTCTGGCATCAGCCACGATTGGTTGGTGCTTTTAACGTGCCACCGGCACGGAAGCCAGCCAAGGCAGCGCTGGCATATATATATATATATATATATATATATGATGGACTTTTTTGCCAAATCCACCACCAACATTTTAGTTGGCCTGGAGATACAATAGAAGACACTTGCCCAAGGTACCACACAGTGGGACTGAACCTTAAACCACATGGTAGGGAAGCATCTTCTTAAACATAGCCATGCCCCTGTCTATGTAATGAAAATAAATAACCACTAGATGCTTCTTAAAATAAAGAACCCTGCAGCAAACACAGGACACAATGATGAATGAGCAGCATTCGTAAAAATAAGATGGCTTCCAGCCTCTCTGGATCTCAAAGTGTAGAGCAAAGAGGCAATGGGAAAAGATAAGTTTGTTTTAGAACTTGTATGAATTACAGTAAACCAGATTGATAAAGAGGACACACCAAAACAGATAGAAATCATGCAGAGGTAAAGGCCTTCTGTGTGTGTGTGTGGTGTGTGTGTGTGTGTGTGTGTGTGGTCTGTGTGTGTGTGCATGTGTGTGCGTGTGTGCGTGTGTGTACGTGTGTGTGCGTGTGTGTGTATGTATGTGTGTGTGTGTGCGTGTGTGTGCATGTGTGTGTGTGTGTGTGTGTGTGTGTGTGTGTGTGTGTGTGTGTGTGCGTGTGCATGTGTGTGTGTGTGTGTGCAGTGTGTGTGTGTGTGTAGTGTGTGCGTGTTCCACTCAAACTGAATATGGAATACACTAAACAGTAAGTGTTCTCTGAACATTTACAGCTACTTTTATCTCAATAAGTGGTTGAAAAACACATCAACTTTCATTCAAGGTTTCATGTTTAAAGTTAAAGAGGCTTTATTAGCAAAAAAAAACAAACAAAATGTATTACGTACAACACAATATTTAAAGAAAATATCCAAACTTTTAATTAAAACCCTCCAGTTTAAAGGTCAACATATGTAAGTAAAAGTGAGTCTAAAGAGTAAAAATATAGTTAACACAATTTTGCTAACTTCATTCCTAGTTAGATAACATATCAGTATAAACAGAGTGACTCCATTCAGCTAGTAGGAAGAAGCAGATAACAGGACTCCATAGTGTTACACGGAATAGAATGGTGACTTATCCAAATGCAGAAATATTTCGCATTGAACACTTTTCATACAAACCCATTTCAGACCACGCTTGGTTCTATGATACAAACTTTTTGTTTTAAAAAGATTTAAATTTAAAGCTTCATTCAAAACTATGTCCCAAACACCAAATTAGTAACCAGTTCTACTACTACTACAGGTACTTATTTCATCAACCCTGAAAAGTTGAAAGGCAAAGCACTGTGCTAACCGATTTTGCCACCAAATGAATAATTACAAATATACTTTACTAAATTTTTCATTATTACCAAAATATTTTGTCGAACTGTCAAACTTATGCCAACAGAGAAGATGGATGCTAAATGACAAAGATCCATATATTGTCAGCTCCAGCTCGTATCTGAGCACTGGATATGTCAGTTTCTATCCAGTCTCCTCAGCAGATGTTTATGCAGAATGTGACTTTGGAGTCCAAATCGGTGGTGAAAGAGTCGTGGGAAGAATTCACACAAGATGGTCGGTGCGGGTTGAGGATGTTGAAGAAGAGACAAGAAGGCCCCATTCGCTAGACGTGACCTGCCCAGCAGAGACGATGGCGAAGAATGGTGGCTTCAACACTTGGTAATGAGGTGCAGCAAAGAGCCGCCGTGTTGTTGGTAATGTGATTTTCCCATTGAATATTGAGGATCTGTCATAACTGAGATTGCTGGAATCATTCCAGGTGCTTAAAATCATGGTGGTACAGCGTCCAAGTCTCACAAGCAGAGAGAAGAGTTGGGAGGACAATGGCATGGAAGACCATGATCTTTGTCTGGAAGTTCAGCACATGATTAAAGAATAGACATTGGCTGAGTCTACTGAAGGCAGAGTGGGCCGCCCTGATCTGGTTCTCCATGTCCTTTTCACATGTGGGGGTTTTCAAACGAATACTTCCAAGGTATGAGAAGTGTTCAACTTCTAGGGGTTGGCCAGTGATGCTAATGTTTGTGCATGAGTGGACTGTTCTAGCCTGGTGCAGGTGGGATCAGGGTCTTGGCCTTTAATATGTTTACCTGCAACCCAAAGCATTCATAAGCCACATTTTAAAGATCAACTGTCCTTTGTAGGCCATCTACAGTCTGGCTTGGGGTGTCATCATCACCGGCACACTGCATCTCACAGACTGAGATGGTGGAGATCTTTGTCTTTGCGCAGAGACATGGGAGATTGAAGAGTCTGTCATCCAAGCGATAATGCATGTTCATGGAAGGTGAGTCCAGTGGGATTTCATTGAACATGGCAGCCATGTACAAAGAGAAACAGGTTGGTGCCAGGACACATCCTTGCTTAAGACCCCTAGTGATAGGAAATGGGTTTGTAAAGGAATTTTGATGGTATACCTTACCCATGATGCCATTATGAAGGGAACGGACCAGGGCAATAAAGTCCTCCAAACATCCAAACCGAGTAAGGACAGCCCACACTGCAAGATGGGAGACCATGTCAAAGGCTTGCTTTAGGTCCCAGAACATGAACAATGCAGGTGTTGTTGTTGTTTTTGACACTTCTCCTGAAGTTGGCAGGCACAAAAAATCATATCAGTTGTGCCTCAAGAGGGTCGAAAGCCACACAGGGATTCAGGGAGGACGTCTTCCGCAAGGATGAGGAGGCAACTGAGTAGGATACAGGCAATGATGATCTTGCTTGCAATACTCAAGAGTGAGATGCCCCGATAGTTGTTGCAATCCCCTCAGTCTTCCTTCTTGTAGATGGGGATGATAGTTGCATTGCAGAAATTATTCGGGAGGATCTTGCTTTCCCAGATCTTGAGGATAAGGAGCATCAGATGACTTCTCAGCTCAGGACCTCCATGCATGAAAAACTCAAATGGGATGTTGTCTAGTCCTGGAGATTTGCCTGGCTTTGTGCACTCAAATGCCTTGCTGAACTCGTGGGGCAAAGGCAGCAGAGACAGCTGTGGGGTGTTTTGGAGGAGGTCGTCAGAAGTGCATGAGTAGTCATTAAGTAGGCTCTCGAAATGAGACTTCCAGTGATTGAGAATTCCTTGGGTGTCAGTTATTGTAAAGCCAGCTGCTTTCTTCAGGCTACCCACTGATGACCTTATGGGGGCTGAAGATCTCCTTGGTTGTGACGGAAAAGTGGCACAATATATACAGACACATACACACACATACAAGTAGATGTACATGCATACATATACATATATACACATGGATCACCCTGATTACTGCTTTCTATGAATCATTGCAATCACAGAGATGTCTTAATTAATATTACGATTTCTACAACTAACACTACTATTTGTATTTATTCAGTAAACAGAAGAAAATTGAACATTGTGTGAGAAAACTTTTGAGCCATGTTGTAAATTTATTTTAAAAGTGAAAGGTTAAAGATTTCAACAAAATTTTTATGAGCAAACAGTGAAGTAACCCACAATGAATATGACGGAAAAACTCTGTGTAGGAACAGTGCAGTAGAGGCATTCCAAAGATAACAGGTTAACATGAAAGATGAGAATAACATTTAGAAATGACCTTAGCAGTACTAAAATTTTAATTATATCTCCTTTGACTATAACATCCTTTTCTTCCTATTATTATTTTATGCTTGCTTTGATCTTATTCTTTTTCAAAATCAGCACCAAAAAAGGCCGCTGTCAGCTACAAATGTGGTGGTCGCCTCAAGTCATATATGAGTGAAAATTTTGAAACATTTTGGAAAATACTAAATTAGTTCATTTAAGGTCATTTTCTTGCCATTTAGTTTCAGAAGATGATTTAGTATTTCTAGTAACTGAGATACAATTATTAAAGGAAGTATAACATGAATTACAACCAGAAATCAGAATCAGTTTTAGAATCTAATACTTTACTAAACTGATTACTGCAAAATGTCTAATGAACTCTCTCTTTTACTCTCTTTTACGTGTTTCAGTCATTTGACTGCGGCCATGCTGGAGCACCGCCTTTAATCGAGCAACTCGACCCCAGGACTTATTCTTTGTAAGCCCAGTACTTATTCTATCAGTCTCTTTTTGCTGAACCGCTAAGTGACAGGGACATAAACACACCAGCATCGGTTGTCAAGCAATGCTAGGGGGACAAACACAGACACACAAACACACACATGCATATATATATATACATATATACAACGGGCTTCTTTCAGTTTCTGTCTACCAAATCCACTCACAAGGCTTTGGTCGGCCCGAGGCTATAGCAGAAGACACTTGCCCAAGATGCCACGCAGTGGGACTGAACCCGGAACCGTGTGGTTGGTAAACAAGCTATTTACCACAAGCCAACTGTTCAACTACACTAATAAAACATAATCCTAGAACTATTATCTCGAACTTCTGATCTAGAAAAACTCAAAATATATCATTGGCAACAAACCTAGATGTAACAACAACTGCTTTGCTAAAGTAGTGCCATTGATGAACGAAAGAACTACTTGCGTTGCCGACAGTATTAACTAATAACAACTATGAGGGTTGCTTATGACAAGTAACAATAAAAAGAATCCTGTTCGGCTTTAACCCTTTAGTGTTCACATTATTCTGCCCAAATTTATGCTTTTTAATCCACATTGTTTTGAACTAATCATGCATTATCTTGTAGCTATGAGATTTTGATGAGGTAGCTGTTAATTTTGAAAACGATATTGTAGGGTTGGTGTGAGAGACCAGATCTGACCAGTTTGAACATAAAACAGGCAGAATACATTTGGCCGGATATGGCCGGTTTAAATGCTAAAGGATTAAATGAAAAACACAACAGTGATGTCAGTGTTATGCAAATTGCAGTAGTATTGCACATGAGCTGATCAAAGCTGATTTAAGGACAGTAAGTAACTACAGAACCACCTTTTGGTTAGTACAGTACATGACACCTGAGTTTCAATTTTATGGTCGATGATGATGCACCAAATATTCCAACTGTTAGACAGGGCCTAAGTCCTTCTTACCCACATTCATCAACAGAACCTTCAATCACACAGGAAAATGAACTGTTAAAACATGCATCACACACATTCAACCAATGTGTATAATCATCCTCAATCAGTATGGAGCTTAATGAATAACCAGTGAGTTTCTCCTGAGTATTCAACCATCCACTTCTATGCTATAAGATCTACCAAGTAAATCTCATCAGCCTTACATCATCATCGTTTAACGTCCATTCTCCATGCTAGCATGGGTTGGACATTTCGACCGGGGATCTGGGAAGCCAGAAGGCTGCACCAGGCTCCAGTCTTATCTGGCAATGTTTCTACAGCTGGATGCCCTTCCTAACGCCAACCACTCCGTGAGTGTAGTAGGTGCTTTTTATGTGCCACCTGCACTGGTGCCAGGCGAGGCTGGCATCGGCCACAGTCGGATTGGTGCATTTCACGTGCCACCTGCATGGAAGCTAGTCGAGGCGGCACTGGTTTCGGCCACGATTCAGATAGCACTTTTTACGTATCTCCAGTCCAGGGGTCCTGGTATCTGCCGGGTGCCAGTCATAGGATTAGTTCAATTTCGATTCCGATTTCACTTGCCCCAACAGGTCTTCGCAAGCAAAGGGGGGTTAACAATAATCTGTTCTCTGTTTTAAAACTATAATAATCTTACTGAACATTAGAAAATGCTTTCCAAGCCCATGTTAGTACAGATGAGATACTTTCACAAATCATTTATAGCAAGTTGGAAGTTGTAACTCACAATATTTAAAATCAAAAATACCTGGCACCAGTAATGATTGCAATTAATGTTTTTACCTTGCTAAAGTAAATAGCAACAATACCCTTAACTTACAATGTTCAGGTTGAGAGTTCAGAACTCACTCTTTGGCTCTTGTAACTTTTTTAACCCTTTCCAAGCCAGGAAATGCTTCTAATTATGGAACATATAAGTGTTACAAAAACAAATTTGGCAACAATTAATAGACATTTTTGTAGTTATATATATTGTATATAATAGGAGCTCAGGCAAAACACAAGCATTCTATCTAGCAGATAAATAATTAGAACTGCAGTGGCTCTCATGATTGAACAGAATGTCATCAGAGAGAGGGGGAGAAGAGAGAAAGGAGAGGAAGGGGACAGAAGAGAGAGAGAGAAGGAGAAGAAAGATAGAGTGTTAAAAATGAAAAGGAGAAACAGAAAAATAGTGACAGAGAAAACAAAAGAAAAAGAGAGAATAACAAAGAAAAGGAAAAAGAAAAAGAGAAAGAAAAATGAAAGAAATTAATAAGGTTTTTTTTTTTTTTTTTTGCTTTTTCCTTTTCTTGCTACTCTGAATAACTACTCAAAAATTAATATGGATGTAACTGAGTCAACTTTATTGTTTCAAAATCCAATGTACGTCATCACTTTTGTCACTAGATCATTAATCAGTTTTAAAAATATAACGATTATTATCATCATTATCATTATTATTAATAATAATAATAATCTAAAGAAGGGTGAGGGGAGAAATTTTTTTAATTATAAAGAGTTCTAATACCTTACAGCCTAAAAATATAATCAGCTAAAAATAGTTATGGAGATGCTTGAATTTCAAATTATGTTTATTTTTCCAGAAGTATTTTAACATGTTTATAGATTATTTCCCACACCATACACAAGACCTTCTATCTAAACCAACCACAGAAATGTCTCTAGTTTGGGTGCAACCTTTACTGTCTAGTTCAATTTTATTTTATGTCAATTTCTCAAATTTCTCTCTTCATCTTCCTTCTTTCTCAAACACATTTCAAGATGATCCTTTATGTTGAATTACAGTTTCGATTCTACCTTCCTCAATAAATTTTAATTTTCAATTAATAATTTTTTTAGAATTCATTTGTTGCAAATAATATTGCCTGTTTTGAGCAAAATGAAAAGATAGAGTCATTATTAGTATTGATGTAATTGTTATTTAAGAAAATGCTATTTAATACATCGGTTTCAAATTTTGGCACAAGGCCAGTATGTTCAGAGGAGGGGGGCTAGTTGATTAAATACATTGACCCTAATGCTCAACTGGCACTTAGTTTATCAACTCTGAAAAGATGAAAGGCATAGTCAACTTTGGCAGAATTTGAACTCAGGATGTAAAGACAGATGAATGCTGCACCCCATTTTGCCCCACATGCTAATGGACCCTGCCAGCTTGCTGCCTAACTGTTATTTAATATATTGGTTTCAAATTTTGGAACAAAGTTAGCAAGTTTGGGGGAGGAGTAAGTTGTTTACATCAATCCCCGTGCTCAATTGGTACTTATTTTTTCAACCCTGAAAGGATGAAAGACAAAGTCAACCTTGGTAGAATTTGAACTCAGAATATAAAGACAGATGCAATACTGCTGAGCATTTTGCCTGGTGTGCTAATGATTCTGCCAGCTTACTGTTATTTAAAATATTGAAAACGATTTATTATTGTTGGAGAATGATGGTTAGCAAGATTACAAAAACACTAGACAAATTGTCTTAGAGCATGTAGTTGTTCCCATGATGTTCCAAGTTCAAATCCCACTGGTATCGACTTAGTCTTGGGATCAATAAAAAACAGTAGTGGTCAAGTGCTGCAACCAATATTACTGACTATAACCCATCTCAAAATGTGTTACCTTGTACTGACATTAAAAATACCAGTAGCCAAAGACAAGCTAAGTAGCATAATACTGTTGTTGGATTTTCATCCTTGGTCTAAATAATGAGAGAGAGAGAGGAGAGGGATAAGGAGAGAGAGAGAGAGAGAGAAAAAAAGCTTTCAAAATATGGATTACGAGGGCAAGAACTTATGTAGAGTGTGGGCTGTATTGTGTAATACTATTTTCTGGATTTTTGTGTATTTATTATTGAGTGAGAGAACAGTGCATGCCATCAAAATGACACTGGGGTAAAATATACAAAGCCGAGTATACCCATCATGCCTACCCATCTGATAAGGGTACACTAGGCACATGCATGACAACTATGTGTGCGCGACATGGTGATCTCATATCAAGGTAAACAGTGCATGACTTTGCAGTTAGAATTTTCTTCAGGTTGAGTAGCCCATCCCACTCAAAAGGTCCTTGAATAAGGGTTGTTTAAGGATGTTGAACGAAACACCCATGTTTCCAGAGGTGAATTATTCAAATCCCAAAGAATTCTTCTCAACGTATGGCTATGATGCTCCCCCACAACTTCTGCTCGTGATCAGAAATGCACATATCGTCAGTCACCAAGGGACATGCTCAACTGGTTAAGGTCAAACAACTGACAAGCAAATCTGTGGTATTGAGCAGAATATTTGCTGTAGCCCTACTATCATTATTATTAAGGTATCAAGCTGGCAGAATTATTAGCATTCCAGACAAAATGTTTAGCGGTACTTTTCATCTGTCTTTACAGTCCGAGTCCAAATTATACCAGGGTGGACTCTGCCTTTCATCCTTTCGGGGGTTGATAAAATAAGTACCAGTAGTGTTAATGTAATCAAATAGATCCTACTCCAGGTCTTGCGCCTAATGTAGAAAGGCTAATTATTCTCATTAATATTATAGAAGTGCTGTGAATCATAAAATTAGAAGAAGTCTGACCAAAGAACTTTTGCATTATTTATATCCTTTTATATCTGTGTTCAGATACTGCCAAGGTCAACTTTTAACCTTCTGGAACCAATAAATAAGAACTGGAGTTGATTTAATTGCCTACACTTCCTTCAAATTTTAAACCTTGTGTCAAAGTTAATTATTGCTTTCATCAAACTTGTGTTGACAGAAAAGAAAACATTTTAATCCATCTAGTAGTCATATTAAATGCTTGAAATTTCATGCATTACTGATATAGACTAACTTCATCAAAAGTATTTTGAATTAGAGCCAGTTCAATAATTAAAAAAACAGGAACCATTAAAATAAAAATCTATTGAATGGAGTTAGCTTCCAATTTTCAATCAATTTAGATTACACTAATTGCAGAGAATAAAATAAAAGTGTTGTGTGGTAAGAAGCTTGCTTTCCAACCATATAATTCCAGGTTCAGCCTTGTGAGTGGATTTGGTAGACGAAAACTGAAAGAAGCCTGTTGTGCATATATATGTGTGTGTGTGTGTGTGTGCATGCACGCATGTGTGTTTGTGTCTGTGTTTGTCACCCCATCACTGCTTGACAACCAATGTTTGTGTGTTTATATCCCTGTAACTTAGCAGTTCAGTAATAGAGATGGATAGAATAAGTACTAGGCTTAAAAAATAAGTTCTGGTGTTGATTTGTTCCAGCATGGCCACAATCAAATGACTGAAAGAGTAAGAGAGTAAACAAAAACCTATTTTATTAGGAATATACACTAGTTTCATGATAACCAGCTGTGGTTTTGTACACTAAGTAGATAGCGTATCTTTCAGCTAAGAGGACCAACAGATTGTCACAGGTAGTCTGCTGTTCACCAGGTCAGTGGTTTCCAAATTTATTTTCTTGTGAAATCATTAGATGATTTTCCAGAAAAATCTCATGACCCATATCTATACTTCATAGGCAACTATCCCACCTTCACCTGCCACTCTATTCTAATAAAACATTAAATAAAACAAATAGCTGTAGATAGAGAATTTATTAATTTAAAAATAATAAAAAACAACTTATTTCAACTAACATTTACTTTAATAATAAAATAAAATTTTCGTAAGTTTAATCCAAATCCCTTATCTTGTAAAGCTCTAGTATTTTTCATGGAACCCGCATTGAGAAGCACGGTACTAGGTAATGACTTGACTTTCAATAATAGGTACACATACTTGAATATGTTTAGCCACTGAAAAAACAAGGAGCAAGTAAGTAACTGACAACTTAAAATCATACCTGTGTCAACTGTTTGTAGATGTAAGGAAACTGATGTTACTAATGCTTTCAAGAAAGCCATGAACATGCAATATCCTATTTCTCATTTATTCTAAAATACAGGGTTTATAACAAGTCAAAACAGAATATATATAAAGAGAGAGAGAGAGAGAGAGAGAGAGATGCAGGCATAGCTGTGTGGTAAGAAGTTTGCAACCCAACCATATGGTAATGAGTTCAGTCCTACTTCATGGCTCCTTGGGCAAGTGTTCTCTACTATAGCCTTGGGCTGACCAGAGCCTTATGAATGGAGTTGGTAAATGAAGACTGAAAGAAGCCCATCATGTGTGTGTGTGTGTGTGTGCATGCCTTTGTGTTTGTTCCCTATTGCGGCTTGACATCTGGTGTTGCTGTGACTACATCCTTGTAACTTAGCAGTTCGGCAAAAGAGACTGACTGAATAAGTACCAGGCTTTAAAAAAATAGTACTGGGGTTAAATCACTCAACTAAAAAATTCTTCAAGGCGGTACCCCGCCATGGCCGCAATCCAATGATTGAAACCAGTAAAAGACAAAAGATGTGTGTGTGTGTGTGACATGTTTTAACTGAAGAAGGTTATGTAAACGATGCATTTCCTATTGTATATTACGCAAACCAGTAACGTACATATTAAATGATTTCAAAATATCACTTTATGCCTTGACTTCATTGTTACAACTTATATATGACTCGATGCCAAAACAAACCAGCTAGTCTAGACTCTGCTTATGTGGATACTCTAACAACGGTTTACAGTGGTTTGTAATATTTAACTCAGGTCAAAAGTTCAGGTACCGTGCACCACCTCTTTGTGTGAAACAAAATTGTTTGTGTGTGTTATGTATGTGTGTATGCATGCAAACACAGGATATTAAAAACACAAATATAATGTAAAGGGCTGTGTGGTAAGTAGCTTGTTTACCAACCACATGGTTCCGGGTTCAGTCCCACTGCGTGGCATCTTGGGCAAGTGTCTTCTGCTATAGCCTCAGGCCGACCAAAGCCTTGTGAGTGGATTTGGTAGACGGAAACTGAAAGAAGCCCATCGTATATATGTATATATATATATATGCATGTGTGTATTTGTGTGAGTGTGTTTGTCCCCCTAGCATTGCTTGACAACCGATGCTGGTGCGTTTATGTCTCCGTTACTTAGCGGTTCGGCAAAAGAGACCGATAGAATAAGTACTGGGCTTACAAAAGAATAAGTCCTGGGGTCGAGTTGCTCGATTAAAGGCGGTGCTCCAGCATGGCCGCAGTCAAATGACTGAAACAAGTAAGTGAGTAAAAATAAAGAGAGAGTATTGTAGTCAGTGCTCTACAAATTTTAACATTCATAGCCTTACTATCATAATAATAATAATAATAATGATTAGCAGGACCCATGAATATTTCACAGAATTAATGGTAAACTTATTGGGTTATTTTTGAAAACTTATCCAAAAAAGCTGAAAGTGCAACCTGTGTTGTGTCTGTATCAAAAGATAGTTGCTCATCTACTAATCAGCGAAAAGCGAAGGAAGTTGGAATACAATGATTACTTAATACACTTTATATACTTAATGCACAATTTTATAGAATTAATACACAACACTCTCCCTCTTTCTCCCTCATTCTTTGCCTTACCCTCTTTTTTCTCTCCTTTTTTTTTTTACTCTTCACCTCTCCCTTCAACTAATCATGTGAAGTGTTACAGATGGGCTAAGTAACGGAGGAAAAAAACATATACATTATTTACATTTGACGGATATTTGTCCTCATCTTGTTTGTTGTTGACACAATGTTTCGGCTGATATACCCTCCAGCCTTCATCAGGTGTCTTGGGGAAATTTCGAACCTGGGTTCTCATTCCTAAGCTATTTTTCGATATTATTATTATTATTATTACTATTATTTAGGTCACTGCTTAGAATCAAACTTGGAATCTTGGGGTTAGTAGCCCGTGCTCTTAACCACTATGCCATATGCCCATGGGCATATGAGGACAAATATCTGTTAAATGTAAATAATGTACATAATTCCTCGTCTCTTAAATATAGAACTGAAAAAAACATAGTTAAAAAAAATTAAACATTTCACTCACTACCACCTCTCCTTCCCCATCTCTCTTCTCTTCCTCTTCTCCCCTCCTTCAACTAATCCTGTGGAAGCATTACAGACAGGCTAAGTAATGGAGAAACAAGTAGAATTATTAGAAGATCCTTTCTACTATAGGCACAAGGCCTGAAATTTGGGAAAGGAGAATTGACAATTACATCAACCCCAGTGTTCAACTGGTATTTATTATACTGACTCTGGAAGGATGAAAGGCAAAGTTGGCTCCAGCGGCATTACTATAATAATAATAATAATAATAATAATAATAATCCTTTCTATTATAGGCACAAGGCCTGAAATTTGGGGGAAAGGGATAGTCGATCAGATTGACCCCAGTACTCAACTGGTACTTAATTTATCAACTCCAAAAGGATGAAAGCTAAAGTTGACCTCAGTGCAATTTGAACTCAGAATGTAGTGACAGGCGAAATACTGCTAAGCATTTTGCCCAGCATGCTAACAATTCTGCCAGCTTGCCCCCCTTATATAATAATAATAATAATAATAATAATAATGAACGAACTAGTGAGTTAAGTTTAATGGCCTACCAATGTATACTATGAGTTTCTGTGCCCTAGGAGTCGGGAAGACACTCGGCAAGAAATGGAAGCAAATTTGAAAGAAGAAAAATCCATAAATAATAATAATAATAATAATAACAATAATAATAATAATAATGAACAAACTAGTGAGTTAAGTTTAATGGCCTACCAATGTATACTATGAGTTTCTGTGCCCTAGGAGTCGGGAAGACACTCGGCAAGAAATGGAAGCAAATTTGAAAGAAGAAGAAAAATCCATAAATAATAATAATAATAATAATAACAATAATAATAATAATAATGAACAAACTAGTGAGTTAAGTTTAATAGCCTACCAATGTATACTATGAGTTTCTGTGCCCTAGGAGTCGGGAAGACACTCGGCAAGAAATGGAAGCAAATTTGAAAGAAGAAGAAAAATCCATAAATAATAATAATAATAATAATAATAATAATAATAATAATAATAATAATAATGAATGAACTAGTGAGTTAAGTTTAATGGCCTACCAATGTATACTATGAGTTTCTGTGCACTAGGAGTCGGGAAGACACTCGGCAAGAAATGGAAGCAAATTTGAAAGAAGAAGACAAATCCATAAATAATAATAATAAATAATAATAATAATAATAATAATAATAAATCAAATTTTGGAGAAGTAAGGGAACATGCAACTAAGCTGACCAACCCTTCCACCCAACTATACTTCACTGCAACTTATTTTATTGACCTTGGAATTATAAAAGGCAAAGTCAATTCTTGTGGGATTTAAACTCAGAATAAAAACAAAATATAATTATAAACATTTTGTAATTTTGCCATTTATCACCACTAATTAATTTCAGGATCTTAAATAAGGTATAATTGTACTAGTAATGATACAACCATTTCATTTTGTTCAGAATTAATTTTGCTTAAAGCAAGTTTTATTATTTGCAACAAATGAATTTCAATTATAAAGAAGTATTGTAAAGAAAAAAAAATGTAATTAATAATAGAAAATTTGAAAAGAAAGTTGAAATCTGGTTAGGGTGTATACTTAAAACAAGAAATCCATTTATCTTTTACTTATTTCAGTCATTTGATTGTGACCATGCTGGGGCACTGGCTTGAAATGTTTTAGTGGAATGAATCAACCGAAGTAATAATTTCTTTAAAGTCTGGTACTTATTGCATCAGCCCCTTGTTTTTTAGCTGAACCACTAAGTAACGGGGACATTAACAAACCAACATCAGTAGTCAAGCAGTGGTTGGGGACAAACACAAATACAAACACACACACGTGTGTGTGTATATATATATATATATATATATATATATATAATATATTAATAAATAAAGTAAAACATATGCATATATATAAACATATATGTACGTACCTACCTCTACATGTACATATACACGCATATATGAGTACAGGACACCAAAGGGACGTCGAACACAATGAGAAACGAAAACAGACACAAACCAAAGGAACTGCACATATATTTAAAAACAGCAAAAAAAGGAGTACAGGACAATTAACACAAAGAAAAAACCCCTTCTTCAGTCGCTAAAGGTTTCATCTACTCTACGTTTCGAAGGATATATATATATATATGGGAGGGGGGGCACTGAAAAGTACTGGGGTACCATGAAAGGTCTGGTTGGAGGCCCAACCTTCCGACTTCTTTTACAGGGCTTAGAAAAACTGACAGACCACTGCAATAAGTGCGTGAATCTGAGAGGGGGAATGTGTTGAATAAAATCCTTAACTGATCCTCCTGTATTTTCTAGTTCCCAAAGCAAAGAACTTTTCAGCACCCCCTTGTATTAACGATGGGTTTCTTTCAGTTTCTATCTCTACCAAATCCGTTCACAAGACTTTGGTCAGCCCAGGCCTAGAGTAGAAGACACTTGCTGTAAGACTGAACCTGAAACAATATGGTTGAGAAGCAAACTCCTTACCACACAGCCACACTCATTTACAGAATTTTGTTGTGGAGCTTTAAAAGTTACTGAAATGAATGTTCGGCCCATTTCACAGTGACCAGAAAGTATTAAGGAGCTATTGTCATAAAATATAGGACACCACATTTACAGTTAGTATGTACTGTACAAGTCGAACACCTAAGACCATCCAACATACACACATATATGCACACACACATGTATGCATACCCCCTCCACACACCCACACAAATAAACAATGGGAAATATCTATGAAAGAAATCTATATATACCAGAATATTTATATGGAATTAAAGAAAAACCTGACAGACTTAAAAAGAAACAAAAAAATCACTTAAAAATAGAAAAAGATTGTGTCACACAGGAAAAAATGTAAAGTGTAATAAAAAGAATAATAACCATATTAAAAATATAAGTGTAAAAAGTAGAAATATTAGATTAATATCACAAACATTATTAATACAGTTTATGTGTCAATATAGATTCATGATTGAAAGCCAGGTTAACTACCGAATATATTTACTTAATAGAAACAATAGGAATAATTCTGTTGCTCTTTCACCTGTTTTAGTTATTTATTTACTTACTAGCAGTATCGCCCGGCGTTGCTCAGGTTTGTAAGGGAAATAACTATAAAGCATTTTTAGAGAGTTATAGCCAAAAAATAGCAAAAAAATGGTAAAAAAATTATGGTAAATTTTTTTGAGAGTTAAAAAAGGTGGAGTTGCGTCCCCTAGACGGTCTGTGGTTTGGGTTTCTGATTCTTGACCCCATGTCGAATTTATCGATTTTTTTCAGAACTGGGGGAACTTTTCAAAATTTTCACTGCGTTAGTTTTGAATTACGACATTGGGCTATGTGTGTGTCAAGTTTCATCAGAATCGGTTGAAAGCCGTGGTCAGAGTGAGGGTACGAGAAAACAGACACACAGAAAACGCACAGACAAACTGCCGTTTATATAGAGAGAGATTTATACTTTTCATAGATATTTGACCTTGAAATATTAGCTATAAAACCTATAACAGCAGAGAAGGACATCTAAACAATAACGAAAACAAGATCATCACCACCAACAAATGTGCTTTCCATGCTGGCATGGGTTAGACAGGATCTGGTGTAAGCCAACTACTTTACAGAGTGTACTGGGTGCTTTTCTGATGTCACCAGCACTAGGTGGCTTTATGCCAGGTGTTGAAAGGCAAAAGTATGATAGAGATAAGTACAGTTGTCTTACCATAGAGGAGATACACAGCTACTCTTTACTCTCTTTTTTTTTTTTACTCTTTTTACATGTTTCAGTCATTTGACTGCAGCCATGCTGGAGCACCACCTTTAGTCGAGCAAATCGACCCCGGGACTTATTCTTTGTAAGCCCAGTACTTATTCTATCGGTCTCTTTTGCCGAACCACTAAGTGACGGGGACGTAAACACACCAGCATCGGTTGTCAAGCAATGCTAGGGGGACATCACAGACACACAAACATACACACACACATATATATATATATATATACATATATACGACAGGCTTCTTTCAGTTTCCGTCTACCAAATCCACTCACAAGGCATTGGTCGGCCTGGGGCTATAGTAGAAGACACTTGCCCAAGATGCCACACAGTGGGACTGAACCCGGAACCATGTGGTTGGTAAACAAGCTACTTACCACACAGCCACTCCTGTGCCACATTATATAAAATAAATCATTTCATAGACATTATTAATGTATCCAGTGTATAGTTTGCAGTTTCAATGACTTTATTTAATGCTTAGATGTAGTTAGGTTGCTTGTAATTGAGATAGATTCATCAGTCAAATACTACTTTTTTTATTCACAGTATCAGCTCAAGGGGCCACAGTATCAGAGGCATTTTGCTGTACCTTAAGCATAAAGTTGCAGACATGGCTGAGTGGTAAGAAGCTTACTTCCCAACTACAGAGTTCTGGTTTCAGTCCCACTGCATGGTATCTTGGGCAAGTGTCTTCTACTATAGCCACAGATCAAAGTGGATTTGTTAGACAGAAACTGAAAGAAGCCTGTCATGTGTGTGTGTGTGTGTGTGTATTTATATATGTATATATTTATGTGTGTCTGTATTTGTCCCCCCCTACCCCCACCGTCACTTGACAACCGATGCTGGCGTTTTTATGTCCCTGTAATTTAGCGGTTCAGCAAAATAAACCCAAAGAATAACTACTAGTTTTACATAGAACAAGTTCTGGGATCGATTTCTTCAACTAAAACCCTTTAAGGTGGTGCTCCAGTATGGCCATAGTCAAATGACTGAAACAAGTTAAAGAATAAAAGAATGCCGCAATTTCCAGTATCCAAACACACTGGTGTAAAATATAAAAAGTAGGGTTCAGCTATTTGGCTGAGGACACAGCCAACAACTGAGCCTCTATAAGGTCAAAATACCCTTCGGACTACAAAAAAATATGGGATCACTATGGGTAGAGTGCTTTTCCTCAAGTTCTACATGATCAGCGCTGAGGCTAAATAACATGAAGAGACAGTATAGATAAGAGTGAAATAGCACATAAAATGCCCTCACCAGCCCCGCTTTGTAAAATACTATGATAATAGGAAAATGCTGAAGATTCTATCAAAACTATTCTTACTTTTAGTAGACATTCAAATAAAATTATCTACTGGCACAGTTTCATCACAAAAATTTGTTTCAGAGAGGTCGTTAAGTCAAACAACAAATTCAAAAATACACTTGAACTTGATGTGAAGAGTTGATATGGGAAGAGAGCAAAAACATTCTATTTTAATGCCAACCCACTTAAGACCATCCCTACTTCTAGGATATAAAATTCCTGTTTTAAAGTGATTCCAAAGCCTGCCATCAAAATTCCATGTTGACTTATGTTCCAAACATTAGTCTAACCCTTTAGCATTCGTATTATTCAGTCAAATGTAATACTTATTTATTCACATTGTTTTGAATTAATCAAGCACTATCTTATGGCTTCAAGATCTTGATGTAATTATTTTTAGAATGGCATTATAGGATAAGTATAAGATGTTGGATCAGGCCAGTTGGAACATAAAAGGGACAGAATATTTTGGCCACATATGGCCAATTTAAATGCTAAAAGGTTAATGATGACAAAGCTATTTTGTTAAATTCATTATTTTTCAAAATTAATCGAAAGGCAGTGTATTTCAACAGAAATATGGTAACAAAAGGGTTAAAGTAGTCTTTGAATACATACAAAGTGTGAAATACAAAGATTTGTGTTTGTCAGTTGTAAAATCTATAAAGAACTAGCAGTATCGCCTGGCGTTGCTCGGGTTTGTAAGGGAAATAACTATATAAGCATTTTTAGAGATGTAAAGTATAATAGCCATCTCAATATGGCTAACCACAAAGGGGGGGTGTTACTGTAGCTTTTTACTTTCTGAGATTTAATAATACATTTTTAGAGAGTTACTTCCCTTATATAATAGCAAAAAAATGCATTAAAAATGGGAAAATATGATGGTAAATTTTTTTTTAAATCGTAGACTCATCGTAGACACGCGCTAATACCCAGAAGGGCTCGATATGAATCACGACTATAAGATACCCGGTTTTGGTTAAACTGCACCGCAAAATGTGGGAGTAGTTAGGAATCTAAATCGTAGGAAACAGACAGCACACAACCTCACTTTTATATATAAAGATTTCTACTGAACCAATTAATGTATTTCTACCGAAAGAATGATAACATGTCAAAGACGTAAAAAACAAGATTTACTTAAAACTCAATGAGAATCCTTAGAAAAACAAATGTCGTAATTACATTAATGTAACAATTTACTATTTAGTAAATTTTAATCATTTCAATAATTTTGTCTTTTTTTTTTTCCATAATATTGTTTCCTTTTCTTTTGTTTTTGGCATCTTTTGCCTATGTAGGTGTACTGGATATTGAAAGTTAAGCCATTGCCTAAGTAACAGCAGAATGCTTGTGACACTGGTGCCCTTTGAACTGATGAAAAACAAGGAAGAAAAATTGAACAAAGAAATTAAAAGTTTGCATGTGTGTGTGTGGTGTGTGTGTGTGTGTGTGTGTGTGTGTGTGTGTGTGTGTGCGTGCGAGGGTGCACATGTATGTGTGCACACACCTGTGGTTTCTACTTAGTAACAAATGACAAAGCAAATAACAGAAGTGAAACAATAGAGAAAATTATATGGCAATGTACATATACTGTGCAAATGAAGCCATCCTTTGTCTATGAGGATCAAATGAGTTCTTGTAAACAGAGATAGCAAATGAAAAGAAAGGAATCTATCATTGTTTCAACTGCTTTGAATTGATGACCTTTCAAAGACAAAACTGAAAAAAACCCCAAAAAACAGACAATGAGACTCAAATAAGGTCAGCAGGGCCTGACTAACTACAGCAGCAAATATTTTAGTAACCATCAGGAGAGAAGATCTCAGATATGTTGCAAACCAATGCACATATAGATAGAAAAAAAAAAAAGGAAAAAAAGCACAGTCCTACATTCTGTTGGCTTATATAACAGTATCATCATTCATTATCAGTGTTTCAACTCAGAATGTCCAGGTTTCTCAGTTCAAATCCAGCTGCAGTCAACTTTATATTTCACTTACTCTTTTTTACTCTTTCACTTGTTTCAGTCATTTGACTGCGGCCATGCTGGAGCACCGCCTTTAGTCGAGCAAATCGACCCCGGGACTTATTCTTTGTAAGCCCAGTACTTATTCTATCGGTCTCTTTTTGCCGAACCGCTAAGTGACGGGGACGTAAACACACCAGCATCAGTTGTCAAGCAATGCTAGGGGGACAAACACAGACACACAAACATGCATATGTATATATACATATATACAACAGGCTTCTTTCAGTTTCCGTCTACCAAATCCACTCACAAGGCATTGGTCCGCCCGGGGCTATAGCAGAAGACACTTGCCCAAGATACCATACAGTGGGACTGAACCCGGAACCATGTGGTTGGTTAGCAAGCTACTTACCACACAACCACTCCTGTGCCTACTTCTCTAGGATAATTTTTAAAAAAATACTGTTAATGGATCAATTTGACTGATTATATGCTGCTTTCTACCAAAATTAGTGTCATGTCTAAATAAGAACAATGGAAGACTGAAAGGAATCCTTTAGCAATTCTCAGTTTCATCCCTCTTCTAAGTCTCAATCTTACTTTTTGCTTCATGACAGTCAGATGGAAAAAGCAATGCTGAATTCATAAGACATCATTACCATTATTACCATTATTATGGTGGCAAAAAAACCGAAATGATAGAATACAAGATAACATTCCATTGTTGTTTGGCATTTAATGTTCAAACATGGTCAAAGCCAAATTACACCATTTCTCTAGAGATGATGAAATACTGGCAACATACTAAACTGAATTCAGAAGAGTAGGGATGGCTATGTGATTAAGAAGTTCATTTCCCAACCATGTGGTTTCAGGTTCAGTCCCATTGTATGACACCTTAGGAAAGTGTCTTCTACTATAGCCCTGGGTCAGTCAAAGCTTTGTGAGTGAATATGATAGACAGAAACTGACAGAAGCCTGTTGTGCAAATGTGTCTGTGTGTCACCTCGTCTTGACATACAATAATTATAAATGACCTTCACTGTCATCCAGGTGATGTCCCTTGTTTCCAGTAGTCTGTATAAACATACCCAACCATAAGAAAATATAACTTTGCCTGGAAACAGGTAAGTGTTGATGGCAAGAATGGCATCCAGCCATAGAAAATGTGCTTCAGTGAATTCCATCTAATTCGTGAAAGCATGGTAAAGTGGACATTAAACTAATGATGAAAGCACTCCTCTGACAAAAGAGAAAAAGAACTTGGTCTTATACTTAAGAAACCATTACAATGCAAAGGTAATAAAAAAAAAAATACAGCCTGAGGAAACTGGTGGTTGTTTATCAGTAAAATTATAGAGTGAAGTACATGAGTTTGCATAAATTTGAATATATTACTTCCTGTTTAAGTGTGCTCTTACAAAATAGTACTTATTTATGCATTAGAATGCGCAGTTCGTGACTTGGGATAGAATCCAATGTTTTGAATGTGCACCTCCCTTGTAGAGAGCAATTTTCTCCCTCAGACCAAAGTCTACAATCAACAGATTTCTATTCTCCCCAGGGAATATAAAATTTATCAAAACTCATGAACTTCACATCATAATGGCTGCGTTAAACAGGAAGCAATGAATTAATTTTTGTTTTTATGTTTCTTTCTTAATTTAGCAAATAATACAACAAAAGAGGTTTTACAAAATGAAATTTTATTTACTTTGACCACGAGTTTTAGGCAACGCGGAATGAAATTACCACTCTTTAAACATGATCAGATTATTCATTTCCTAGTGTGATATAAAATGAGTGCTAAATATTTTCAACACTATACAGATTTTTGGGTCTACAAATAAGTGTCTGTGTGTGTGTATGTATGTTTATATATATATATATATATTCATCTCATCATCATTTAGCATTTGTCTTCCTGGTGGATGGCATGGGTCGTGCAGTTTGACCTGGTCTCTAGGGCTGGATGCCCTTCGTAATGCCAACTGCTTTACAAAGTGTATTTTGTTGTGGCACTGGTACTAGTGAGTTCATCAAGTAACATGTAACACCACTTGACTGAGTAATATATATATATATATAATATATATATATATATATATATATATTATATATATATATATATATATATATATATATATATATATATAATTAATTAATAAGGGTGAGAGAATTAGATACTAATTTAATAGTATATTTATTCAACACCAAGTGGCCTAGTGCTACGAGAAACCTGGATTATTATAATATTTTATAACATATTATAATATTTTTACAAAATAAATATAAGAGAGTGGTCACTATATTGCTCACTCTAGCACCAGTTAATCCAAAAGGTTTCAACCACGAAAATACATGTTTCCCATGAAAGCCAGTACGACTGTTAGCTCACACGGACAGGGCAAGTAAAAAATAACAAAATAGTTATTTTTTACTTGCCCTGTCCGTGTGAGCTAACAGTCGTACTGGCTTTCATGGGAAACATGTATTTTCGTGGTTGAAACCTTTTGGATTAACTGGTGCTAGAGTGAGCAATATAGTGACCACTCTCTTATATTTATTTTATATATATATATATATATTTGTTGTGTTTTTGCAGAATGGAGAGTGGTTAAGAAGTTTGTTTTGCAATCAAAAGGCCCCAGGTTCAATAACATAGCAAGGCATCGTGGGTAAATGCCTTTTATCAAAGCTTCAGGGAAAACTGAGCTATTTGAATGAAATAAGGAAGATAGAAACTGTTGAGATAGAAACTGAGATGGACACTAACTGTAACTTGGTGAAAACAAGTGTAGGTACTCTCAGTATTAGTAAAGCTTTCAACTTTGTCTGGCAGAGAAATCTAATGAAAAACTGTCTGTCACTTGACTTCTGTCAGATCACTGCATTACAATATGTGCAAATGGAACTGTCACTGACCCATACTATCAACTCTGGTATGCTCCAGACTTTGGTTTTTGTCTTCAATAATCTTCCACACAAACATCAACAAACCTTCATTATTCAATAAACTTCCACATCCAAGTACCATCTTTATCAAGAAATCTCATCAAATTTGCACAATACTCCAGGAAGAAGAAACACCTTGAAAATATCATCCAATGGGTGGCTCATGTTAATTTGTCTTCATCAAAAGCACAATCACTGTACATATCAAGAAAACATTATTTCACTTTACACCACCCTAAACAAAACACTACACAACTACATCCCGCATGGCTGCTACAAGTGCCAGGGCGCAACATCACTGAAGATCTTACTTGGCAAATACATCCTCATCATAGCTGAAATGATATCATAAATACTGGCTTTCCTTGTCAGAAACAGAAAACACTTCACCTCCAACTGCTACTCACTCTCTGCAAAACCCAAGTATACCTGTGATATTTAGACAGGGGAGTAAAAATTAAATCTTGCCATTTACCATAATCTCTAAGTCAACTCCAACATGTATGTCATGGTTGCAGCTAGAGTCCTAATTAAACAGCAAATATTGATTTAAAAAAAATTATTATAAGTAGTATCAATACTATGGTACTCTTCATTCATTTTTTGCAGTCATCTCACTGAAATGGCTTCAACTTTTACCCAACACCAATTAGCAAAGATAGTAACAGATATAGCAAAAAAGAAACAACAAATCATGCCCCACCCCTACCATATGGTAAGCACAATCAATCACCTTTAGTAACACTCCAAAGATCTCCAATAATGACAAGGAAAATACTTTATAATGATTCAGAATATTATTAGTTATGCCCCAGATAAATTCTCTTGATACCTCTTACAATTACTTAAAATCCTTTTGAGACAGACACAAAAACCAGTAGCTGCAATCTATAAATATTTCAATGTCAAAGTTTGGTTAGCTTTAACAAAGTGAATTTAATAAGTGTTGGGGAGCTTAGTTAGGCTGAATAACTGATACGGGATATCGAAATATAAAGGTTAATTTGGTATCATATAGTTACCAGTTTTTATGAGACTTCTAAAATGATTTGTAAGAAGAGCTGGGTACAAATGAATTGAGGTCTAAAAGGTTCTAGTGATCAATACGTATAAAGGTAGAAGAATACGGGAAGGCTGCAGCAAATAAATAAAGTGTAAAAGAATTCTTGTGCAAACCTTTTGTTCTTAGAATCAAGACTATCTGAAACCTGTTTACTAAGATGTAATACTAGATTAGTATGGAAAAGGTTTTAAATATATCTTTAAAGTTGCACATAAAGTTGTGCATACTCGACAGAGCATTAGTGCATACTCGACAGTGTTAGTACCCTGAGAGAAATGTTGGACCTAAGAAGCATCAGTTGTGGTGTGCAAGAAAGACGATTGCGCTGGTATGGTCATGTGGCGAGAATGGATGAAGATAGGTGTGTGAAAAAGTGCCAATCCCTAGCAGTGGAGGGAACCCGTGGAAGAGGTAGACCCAGGAAAACCTGGGACGAGGTGGTGAAGCACGACCTTCGAACTTTAGGTCTCACTGAGGAAATGACCAGCGACCGAGACCTTTGGAAATATGCTGTGCGTGAAAAGACCAGGCAGGACAAGTGAGTCCAGCCCACTTATGCATGCCCTTCCTCCCTTGGACACACAAAGACCTGTTGAGGCAAGCGAAGTCGATATCGAACCTCATCCGACGACAGGCACCTATGCCAACCACCTCTGCTTGCGAAGACATGTTGGGGCAAGTGAAATCGAAATCGAAATTGAACCAATCCTATGACTGGCACCCGGCAGATGCCAGGACCCCTGGACTGGAGATACGTAAAAAGCACTATCCAAATCGTGGCCGATGCCAGCGCCGCCTCGACTGGCTTCCGTGCCAGTGGCACGTAAAAAGCACCAGCTGAAGCCAGTGCCGCCTCGACTGGCTTCTGTGCCGGTGGCACGTAAAATGCACCAATCCGACCGTGGCCAATGCCAGCCTTGCCTGGCACCAGTGCAGGTGGCACGTAAAAAGCACCCACTACACTCACGGAGTGGTTGGCGTTAGGAAGGGCATCCAGCTGTAGAAACATTGCCAGATAAGACTGGAGCCTGGTGCAGCCTTCTGGCTTCCCAGATCCCCTGTCGAACCGTCCAACCCATGCTAGCATGGAGAACGGACGTTAAACGATGATGATGATGAAAGTTATACTCAAGCAACTTTAAGTAAACATCCAACAACCAAGAATAAAGGGAATAATTACCAACGAATATAAAAATTGTAAGATGAAAGTAAATGATACGGCTTTATTCATTAGCTAGATCAATGTCTGCCAAATATTTTTTTTAATTCATTATACTTTGGCTCTTAAGGTGGCGAGCTGGCAGGAACGTTAGCATGCTGGGTGAAATGCTTAGCGGTATTTTGTTTGTCACTATGTTCTGAGTTCAAATTCCACTGAGGTTGACTTTGCCTTTCATCCTTTCGGGGTCGATAAATTAAGTACCAATTACGCACTGGGGTCAACGTAATCGACTTAATACCTATGTCTGTCCTTGTTTGTCCCCTCTATGTTTAGCCCCTTGTGGGTAATAAAGAAATAGGTATTTTGTCTGCCACTATGTTCTGAGTTCAAATTCCACTGAGGTTGATTTTGCCTTTCATCCTTTCGGGGTTGATAAATTTAGTACCAGTTGCATACTGTGGTCAATCTAATTGACTGGCCCCACCTCCCCAAAAATTTCAGGCCTCGTGCCTAGAGAAGAAAAGATTATACTTTGGCTCCTGAAATGATAATCAAAAGGCCCCAAGTTCAATAACATAGCAAGGCATCATGGGTAAAATGCCTTTTACCATAGCTTCAGGGAAAACTGAGCTATTTGTAGTATTTGGCTACAACCTGTTCATTTAACACCTGTTTTCCATTCTGGTATGGGTCATTAAAATTTTGCCAGGGTTGTCTTTGCCTTTTATCGTTCCAATTTTAATAAAATAAGAACAAACATCCAGCCATATTATCCAATCATTGAGTCCTTGAAAATTTTACTGTAATGTCAAATTCCATAACATGAAACCTGTTTTCTTATTGGCTTCTTTGTTATGCAAAATAAAGTAGTCAATGGGAAAAAAATAGGTTATATTACAGGATTTTACATTATGGCAAAATTGTCAAAACACTATTTCCATAATGTGAAAGATGCCTGTACTAGTCATGTGCTTTAGACAATAAAATGGATTACATTCCCCACTTCTAAAATTCAGCTGTATCAAAGTTAGAATGCATTATTAATATATTTGTTACCACCGTTACACTACCTAAAACTTGGACTTCAGATTTGATTGTGCCCATTCTGACCATAAAACTTATGAAACCCTTCAAAGCCCCACTTTTATAGCAGTTAGGCCTTAAAAGATAAGAGTTTTGTTTTCTTTTTATACTAATAAAATGTAAAACTAATGCAGTCAGACTGTACCAACAACACTAAAAAATTCTAACAAGAATCGAAATTTGAATTATTCTGCTGTAAATAAATCTACATCTGCTGAATTTATGTATTCATAAGTTTTGTGAGCCTTCAACCACTTGTGAGCCCTTGGTGCACTGGGAAAAGAAAAGGCTGGAGAAGTCAACCTCAACGGCAATTCAAGGAGTCAGTCAGGCAGTCTGGTGTGCTCTTTGACACCCTTCCAGGAACTCAAGAGTTGCTGGAGCTCTCAAGCCCTGTCAATCAACTCAGCTAGAAGAATACCACTCTAGTGTAAAACTTACAGCTTGCTGGACATTGCAGCTGTCTTAGACTACCAAGCAACTGTGGCTAAAGAGAACTACTATACTACTATACTAGACTGTGACTAAAGAGAACTACTATACTAAGCACAGGCAAGAAGAAAAAGCCCTGTAACACCAAGGATCAGTTCACATAGTCACTGGAGAGCTTTCCTCTCTTCTGCATGATCTTCAGAAATAAAGAAACCGCTCTCATATAATTAACAGCCAAATGAGCAATGTTTTACTGACAACATTTAAATAACAACATCAAAATGGCTGTCTTCTCTTATTTAATATATTCCCAGAGATAATGGTAAGAAATACATGTGCTCAAACTTTGTTCAAGTAGAAATACTGACATGTATTTTAACAATCCCAAAGAAATGAATGATTAAGTTAAGCTTAATACAATGTGAGTCTGACAGGTTTTAAGATCAAATCATTATAAATATTTCAAACTGAGTAGACACATACAATAATGTGAGTAAATATTATGAAAAAACTGCATGAAGTATACACACATGTAAAATGAAATTAGGTTTCTCAGTGCAAAGTGTGAGTAGCTCTTAATAAGTATATGAAAGTCAGCATGAATTTGTTGTAGAGAAACAATGTTAAAAATCATGCATTTTATTGAATTAAGTCCCATACATCTCAAAGGATGCAAATGATGGATCTTGATAACAGAAATATTGTAGAAAATTCACTTATTATAAAAGTCAATCTTTCCCTCCTCTAGAAAGTGCCATTAAATAAATTACAGCAGTGTTTTTGTGATAAGAATAAAGCCTACAACTTACTTCTTATATAAATATATTTGATGACAATTTTATTTTTTTTTACTTTATAAATATGAAAAGTTAAAAAGAAAAAAAAGCTAGCTATCAAAGATATGTTATTCAAAATCTTTAGTAGTTTCAATAAAAGAAGCATTGACAACCTCTGCTTTAAGATAAAGAGTAACAAAAAGAAAAATGTAAAAAAAAAAAAAAACTTTGAAAACCAAAGTCAACCGAGCAATTCAGAATATTAACAAATAAAAGTAAATGCTATGTAGCATTTTTAGCACCAACATGCTACTGCTTCTGCCATCACAGATAATATCAAATATATCCGATTTCAAAACACCATCAAACATATAATAAAATACTTTTCTATAAATTCTTGTTTTATTAACAAGATTGGCTGCTAGTAAATTATCAAGGATTTGTGAATTATTCTGGGCCAGCTGGACAAGATATTAGCCAACAAATATATGAATCAAGAATTCATATATGCACTGCAGGTATTTCATTGTCTCAGACTAAGATAATTAATTCTACATCATCTCAGTTCATCTAGTTGTGAGGAATATGTAGTAGGCTGTTTAGGAAAGCTATCTAACTCTGTATTCAGGAAAATATTTGACTTATCTACTAAAAGCTATAGAACTTTATATCAAAGTAACTAGCATTGCATGTCCTTTCTTATTTTATTAGATTAATGGCTATAATCTGACATAACATTGCATTGATAATTCTGCAACTATTACTAATCTGCTACCAGGATTGCAATAGCAATGTCGTACAAACTAAGAATTTACATCCCTCGTAAGAAATGTAACAAAAACACCATAAGTAGGTCAAATTATAGAAATGATATTCTTTGATTTTTTACTGAAATAAAGGTTTAAGCTTTTGTTGTCTCCTTTTTATAAAGGTTTATAACATCAATTTTTTTTCTTTAATTGAATATTTTCCAGGTGATTTACTTTTTAAAAAATAATAATAATAATAATACACCACGAGAAAGACTGATTTTGTTTTTCTTAAATAAAAAAGAAAAAAAATTTTCTTTGAATGTGCTGTACTCAAAGGAAGATAATTTTCATTTGGAAGGATGGGGGAGTGTTCTTGTATGAATTGAGCTGTCTTCAAAACAAAAATAAATAAATATGAGAAAAAAGAAAAAAATTTAACACTAAATAGAGCTTTTTAAAAGAAACAATAAGAGTAAAAGTAATGAAAAAATCTTGAAACCACCAAGGACAAATACCAGATGACATCAGACTTCCTAAATGCTACAGATGTTAGACCAGTTGTCGGCTCTATTCAGAGTTTCATCTGTTTCATCTATGACTAGTGCAACAGTCTATCAGAATTGCAATAACAATAATAAATCAAAATAAATATAAATAAAGAGCATTGAAAAAAAAAAAAAAAAGAAGAAGAAATGAATGAGCAAAAATGTCTAAAGCAAGTAATAATATAGGATTAAGGTTTTGAATAGCAAAATCCATTTTGTTCTACTACCACATACCAAATATAAAATACAAGGTTTGAAAGAAGTCTTTGCTTGCCCCCAAAAATTCACACCCTCACACACTAAAATGTGCACATAAATATAGGTGGGTGTATGCCTATATATGCATCTGTGCACACAAAGGAAAACAGATATATGCATATGAAGAGATAAGTTTATTATTATAGTGGGAACTGGCTACAACACTGAACATTTGTATATACATACACACATATGTACATACAGTGTGTGCATATATACAGACATGCATACACACACACACACACACATATATGTATACATATGTGTGTGTGTGTGCGTGTATATATAAAAAATAAAGAAAATGTCAACAAAAATAATTGCTTTCCAAATCGGCACGAAACCCCAAATTTGTAGTGGTAAGGAAATGAGAATTTTGTTTGCCTTTTTTTTTTAGCAAATTCCTTTGCCAGAGTGTAATAACCCAAATAAAAGCAATTAAAGCTAGATTTGTTAATGATTTAACACTGCACTATAAGGATTCCTTCAAGAGGTACAAGATTGATTTTTTTTGCAGAGAAAATTTATAGAGGGGAAAATATATAGAGACCCATCTGTAATTTATACAAAAAAAAAAAAAAAAGTGATAGACAGCTGTTTAGGATGAGTTGGGCCACTCCTAAACTTACCTTCTCAATCAACCACTATCAACTCAAGCAAAATCACTTCACTCAGCTCTAGTACCAGGAAAAGACACAACAAGTAGTAATTTATTGATAAGCTTGAGAAACAAGATTATTTTTAGAGATATTACATATTTAATCGTTTCCCAACATGTTAGTTTTAATAAATATAAGTTTTCCTTCTTAATGTGCATTGTTTTGTATTCTTATGAAAATATTAAATTTGTTCCTTGTCAAATTGACTGATATTTTGTTTTTAAGAAAGAAAAAGAAGGTAATTAAGAAAGTGATTCGATTCCTGATAAATGGTTATCATAAAAATGACAGTGCAGTACAATAGCTAAATGCTTTCTTGTTTGTTCTAAGATTGAAATTCACAGTACATGCACACACACACACATGTGATTGACTATGTAGAGCAAATTGGACATATCCTTCCTCAGTTTATATGAAAATCAGTGTTGCAAACAAACATACATTGAATGCATGTGAAAACAAAAATTACTCCTTTGGCAGTGGCGTTTTAACATCCAGTTAATCGTGTTTGCAAGGGTCAGATGGAATTTAATGAGGTAGATTTTCTACAGCCAGATACCCTTCCAGCTGCATTTACACATGAGGCTACAAACAGTATTTATGTAAAGCACGCGATTTACATTCAGGTCAAAGACTAAAACCCAAATATTATTAACACGAAGTGGGTGTGACTTTACTATTGAAACTCATTTAAAAGTATATATATTGCAGTTCACCACACTCAAATTCCACCTGGAATTTTTGCTTTTCGTCTTTCTCCAGAGTTTACAAAATAAGATTGAAGGTTGACTGCATTGACCATTACTCCTTGTCAATAAAAATAAGCCACAGTCTAATCAACAACACACACATGAATAAAGGAATCTTTGAGAAAGAAAAAAAAATGTCAATAATTTGCTGGCTGTTATTTCTAGTTCTACAAAGTGTGTTATAGCATCCTATTACAATTTACTATCTATAGGCACAAGTATGGCTATAGATGCAGATATGACTGTATGGTTAAGTGCTTCTTAGCTGTATGGTTTCAGGTTCAAGCCCACTGCATGGCAACCTGGACAAGTGTCTTATTACAGCCTCGTGCCAACCAAAGACTTGTGAGGGGGATTTGGATTTTATAGACAGAAATTGAAAAAAGCCTATTATGCATGTCTTCGTTTTGGCATCATGTAATAGCTGTAAGCATCAATGTTACACAAGCAGTGTTGTTTGTTTGTAATCTTCCATGAAAATATGCTCAACTGGGGAAAATCTGCCTCAATGAATTCCGTCTGATCCATGCAAGCATAGAAAACTGAGCATAAAAATGATGTGATGATGGGGGAAGCACTCCGTCGGTTACGACGACGAGGGTTCCGGTTGATCCGAATCAACGGAACAGCCTGCTCGTGAAATTAACGTGTAAGTGGCTGAGCACTCCACAGACACGTGTACCCTTAACGTAGTTCTCGGGGATATTCAGCGTGACACAGAGAGTGACAAGGCCGGCCCTTTGAAATACAGGTACAACTGAAACAGGAAGTAAGAGTGAGAGAAAGTTGTGGTGAAAGAGTACAGCAGGGATAACCACCATCCCCTGCCGGAGCCTCGTGGAGCTTTTAGGTGTTTTCGCTCAATAAACACTCAAAATGCCCGGTCTGGGAATCGAAACCGCGATCCTATGACCGCGAGTCCGCTGCCCTAACCACTGGGCCATTGCGCCTCCACAAAAATGATGATGACAATGATGATGAAAAGAATATTAGAAGCATAAACACAATGCTTATAGCGTGTTACTTTGCAGCATTAATTGGTTTCCCTTGTCAACTGATTTCTAATATCACATATCAAAATCCAAAAATATTATACTTTGATTAAAAGGAAAAGTAATGTAATGTGTTAAGTTTTTCCTAACTGGGGTTAATGACTTTCTAAAATATTAAAGCAACATTTGAACAATTATCAAAATACTGATGCATCCCAAAGCAGACATTTTGGCTACAATATATTTGTAGATGTCTGCACACATTAAAAAAAAACCAAAGTGCATTGCTCTTTAACCAATTGGCTTAATGGATACAGTAAGGGACAATTAGATGCAGGCAGGAACTGATATTGACTGTAAAAATCTTGTTTAGCCTAAAGGTTAGGCAGTTCTAATTAACAAGTTAACTTTCATTGGAAAATAGAAGCAAAACTCCTTGGAAAGTTACCTGCAATAGGCTAGTGCCCTTCACACAGACAACAACAACAAGCATAAGAACATTATTTAAGAATACACTATTTTGCTATCTATTATCCACATCTTTTATAGAAATGAATATTAATAATTTGTTTTTGTATTTTTCTTTTCATATGATCTTCACCATTTTAATGTCCACTTTAACATGCTTGCAAGAGTGAGAATTAACTGAGGCAGATTTTGTATGATTAGATGCCCTTCGTGTGTCAACCCTCAACTATTTCCAATTAACGTAACAATCCTCAAGTTGACTGAACAATATACAGCCCGAACATATTCAAGCAATGAACTCGAAACAAATGGTATCATTTGAATGAGCCTTTTGTTTACAAAGCTCATGCAACATGTCATGACATGTCAAGAAAAGAGGACATAGATTTCCTGCAAAGAATATACACAAGATTATCTATTTGAACCTATATGATGACACAATGCAAATCCTCTGGCTACCAAATAATGAACTAGCTTCAACAGATGATGAAATTAGCAGTGATGAAGGTGTAATTTGGAGATACAGATCTTGAATACATATCTCAAGAAAATAGGGATTCAAGAACATTTACAAAAGAATATTGGAATGATCTTACAAGTGACTAATCACTAACTAAAGAGAAGGCAGAATTATTAGCACACCAGGCAAAATACTTAGTGGCATTTCAGCTGTTCTTACATTCTGAATTAAAATTCCACTGAGGTTGATTTTGCTTTTCATCCTTTTGGGCTCAATGTAATTGACTTCCTCCCTCCACTTAAATTGCTGGCATTGTGCCAAAATTTGAAATCAATATTAATTTGGAGTGAAGGCATAAGAAGTATGATGACAACCCAGACAAAATTTATGATAGAAAATCATATTCACAAAACTCTAAAACAAAATACTCCTCAGTTATATGCACATCTAATTCAATACACAATATAAAAATGAGATAAAAATGAATTATGCATGAATTAATAAAGAATATGTTGTATGCGTTTCAGTTCTTGAGCGAAAAATGTTATTTAATACACTTTAAAGTTTTGATTATATAAAAAAAGGAAAAATTTAAATTATCGTATTTGTAAAACTAGACACACTAATGAAAAGCTAAAGACAGATGTAGAATCAATGTTCAAAATGCATTCAGGAAACACTAAGTGAAAACAAAGAGTTTATATTCTCAACCAGGATTGTCAAAGTTTTAAACAATTTTTAGACTATGTTTTCTTTGAGGCTACAAAATCATCTTCGTCTTTTGTATGTAGTGTTATAACGAGAAACGAGCTCATAGGGATAATAAACTGACAGCGATCCATGTAATCAAAGAATTTTATTGAAAATATATACTGAAATGGGTTCCGATTGCCTATTCAGGCCCATGGAAAGATGTCAGTGAGCATCACAATCGAATGAAACACTTATCACTGGAAGCAGCACTAGAATAAATCTACATATCTAGCTATATATATATAATAAATGTGAAAAACTGATTTCTGTGTGTCAGTGTGTCACACTTGGACTCCTCTCCCACTATTCAATGACACTCCTACTTTTCTTCATGCTGGGGTGAGAGTAATAGTAGGCATATAGAGACGGTGAGAGTGGTGGCTAAGACAGAAAGAGAGAGAGAGAGAGAGAGAGAGAGGGAGAGAGACAAAGAAATTTAGAGAGAGTTGATGTTTTCTTAAAAGAAGTAGTGTTGATGGTGGCAGTGGGAGTAATAATAAAAGAGAGAGAAAGAGTGGGTATGTGAAAGAAAGAGGGAGATGATGTACAGAAATTCCTGTTGCCAACATACTAAACACTATAATTTTTGTTTCATTTTTTGCTTTCTTTAATACACACACACACACATATGTATGTGTATAACATACACCTCATCGAAATAAAGTTTCCCCAAAATTAAACATCTACAATATAAATCCTGTTTTGTGTGTGTGTGTGCAAAAGATTATAACAGCCGTATTTTTCAACTGATTTTCTACAAACTGGGAACATACATTACTTACGTTCAAGGGATGGTTTTAGACTCTTAAAATTTTTCGCATAATGAATACTGGGCCCCCTGGGGACAGAAAACACCCGTTCCTGGGTTACATGAGAAAGGGAGGTAACTCTTTGTGAAGTAACTTTCTGAAATTGATTGTCTCCTTTACATCCATTGGTCATAAAAAAAACAAAAAACAATATTACTTTTTATATTAGATTCACGTCTTTGAAAGTTTAAAAAAAATATCAACTTCTGGTTTTCTAGAGTCAGTAACATTTATATCTCTCTACCCACTTCTCTCTATCTATATTGCTCTATCCATATTGTTTCCACTTTTATTGTTTTCACCGTAAATTTTCAATCGCTATTTACAAATAACAACAATAAATTATTGACAGAAAGAAGTTCACAATTACTGATGAAAGTAATTTCATACATAATTTACTGATGAAAGTAATTTCATAAACTTCACTTCAATCCATATACACTTAGTTAATTTCCCTAAAAATTTCATATTTACTTTTGCAACGGTTTTGTGTTTTCTTGTTAATGGCTTTTTTCTGGTACCTTCAATACCGGCTCTTTGGTTCACTAAGTGACAAATTTGGCTTCAACCTGTACAACTCTTTATTTTCCATAAAAATTTCTTATTTCTTTTTTGCCTTTCATATTCAGAAATATAATTTCCGTTACCCAGTTATTTTTATTGTTTACTTTCTTCTGCACCTGTGTATTTCTGTATACGTATATAACCATGCCAAGAACGAAGGTGTCAAATTTGTCCACAATGTCAGGGTCATCAAAAAGAATGTCTTGGTCCAGGGAAAGAGAGACAGCGGCAGAAATGGAACCATACCAAGAAATGAACAGACTGCGCACTACAAAAACCAGAGCATCTCAAAGGGATGAACAGAGGTATGCATGGCTTTCAAAGTATAGGATCTCCACTGCAGAGCGAAGAGCAGTTGCAACAGTTCAGAAAAGCAATTTCTATGAAGCAGCTTTCAAATATGATCCAGCAGTTTTTTATGCAGATGGCATTAGAGATTTCATGAAAAACGGACATTAAACGATGATGATGATATATATATATGGGCTTCTTTCAGTTTCCATCTACCAAATCCACTCACAAGGCATTGGTCGGCCTGGGGCTATAGTAGAAGACACTTGCCCAAGGTACCATGCAGTGGAACTGATCCCAGAACCATGTGGTTGGTAAGCAAGCTATTTATCGCACAACTTCTGTGTGTGTGTATGTATATATATATATATATATATATATATATATATATATATATATAATATATACACACACTCACATATATATATATGAGGAGGTTATGAGTGTGTGTGTATAGTGTATACACACAAGGCAAAATCCTCTACTCTTTCAGTAGATACAAGAGGGGGATAACTTTCACTTTACACACTCATTTGATCTTCTAAAACTAACAACTAAATCTCTGTCAATTAATACCTACTATGTTACCGAAGAAGGGCTCATTAGACAATGTAGTCTTACATCCGCTATTAAGTATATTACATCCAACCACTACTCATGAGCATGTAAGGCTTGGTTACATTTATACTGTCACTAATTGCTTTAATTGCTTATGCTAATTGCAAACATAGCCATCCTGTGAGACACCCTACACCTCAATTTTGATCCTGTGGGACATCCAGCATGTGAGAACTAGAGAAGAGATCTGCAACATCACACTGATGGTGCTCACTGCAGATGAGGGGACTGGAACAAGTATGAAATGAAGGACACAGTATGCTGCTTAGTCCAGGAATTGAACTCGTGATCTTATGATCTAGCCAACATGCGTTACACGTGGAATACTTCTGCTCATAGGATTACTGAATTAGGGCCAAGCTGGAGCTAAAACATCAGTTCCATGAATAGGAAAGTGGAGTAGAATGTTTCATTGTTTGCAGTAATTAGTCAACTCATCTCTTTTATACATGGCTGGTGATGAAAGGGCTTTGTTTAGCCCTTTTAACTTGTTCTGGAGACACTATCAACTCTTCCTTTGTATACAGTTGGTGAGGAATGGGCTTTGGCAGGCCGACTTGCTGTAGATAAATTACTCAAGAATAAACTCTTTAGTTGTGCTCCTATGACTGCGTATTTATTATAGTAGGAGGAATATGAGGATTGAAAAAAAGGCAGGCAAATTCCTGTAATCAATAGTATTTAAAAGGGATTTCAATTTTATAAACATAATTTCCATGGGATGCAAACTCTACTGTGTTCTCAATAACGAAGAGTGGGAAAATGTCAACAAATTTTGTTAATATCTATCTTAAGGGGTCCTAGGATTTGTCACATTGATAGCTACTGCTATAGGGCAGTAGTTCCCAACCTTTTTCAGCCCAGGGACCATTTTTTACTTGAAAAAATTTCTAGGGACCACTTCTACTTTTACTTTATGCTGTTCTATTTTCACATTAAAATACTTAATGAAAAGACAAAATAGTCTATTTACACTTTTAAATTTATTTTAGAAAACAAAAGATAAACACCAGATATCAAAATCATTTTTCATAAAGTCATTCCTTTTGAGTCCATTCAGCTAGTGACTAGCTTGATACTGGTGTTTCTCACACAAGATATCATAATCAATTTTAATGAACTCATTTAGTCTGAGTCTGATAGTTCCTCTGCTGTTGACATCTAATTTATTTCTTTTTCTACTTAAAATATCTACAACAGATGAAAATGCAGATTCCACCATCCATGTGGTAGGGAAAGAAATGATGCTTGCTACATGTCGAAAAATATTTGGGTGTGATCCCTTTATCGATATGTAGGCAAAGACACCCCCTTTTTCAACTCTTCTTCTCAGTTTCATATTCTCTTTCAAGTCCAACATTTCAGCCACCTCAAAATTTTCATCTCCTGGCTCATAATCTTCTAGGTCTACAAACCAGAGTGGATAATCCATCTTTAATAAATCATTGTATCTTTTCTCAAAGTCTACATGAAAACCTTCAAGATGGGCAATGCATGAAGCAATGCATTCTGATGTAGGAACGGTGGTGTTAAAATTTCAAATGATGCCAATCTTTTTTTTTTAACTGTTTTTTCCAAAATTTTAATTTCCCCATATAGGCTAGAGTAGAAGACACTTGCCCAAGGTGCCATGCAGTGGTACTGAACCCAGAACCATGTGGTTGGTAAGCAAGCTACTTACCACACACCCACTCCTGCGCCTATGTAGAATATTTTTGATTTAAACTGGGAAAGTCTTTCCAAAATTTTCTTAGCTGTATCAGTTTGCTTCTTGGATTTGTAATGAGTCATCTGACTCTTGAACATGAGAAAGTTGATTAATGGTTCCCACAAATTCACCAGTCTTTCAATGCTCAGGCCTTTTGACAACCATCTTACT
>NC_042997.1:42899331-42904331 GCF_006345805.1 Octopus sinensis
ATGAAACTAGATGTAAGTCGGTGATCTCAAGGGGCTCATTGGTGCCTAAGAAGAAACAATCAGACAATTTCTGAATGTGAAATATAAAGTTCATTACAACTGCTATAGTGTTATTTACATTAGCAAAGAGATTCCTAATAAAATAGACTATTATTGTTATGCATCACTGCTTTTATTTTCCTCCTCATCCCACCTGGCAGTCAAGCATACTCAAATACAACGGTAGCAGGTAGCTACCTCCGATTATGTCTAGTTTGCTTCTTTGCTTACTTCACTGTCCACACTGGCAGCGAAGAAACTACTGAAGCCAGGAAGCTCATTTTTTTTTGTTTCAATTATTATCGAAGTCGATCAACATCAATGGAAATTGCAGCTGTGGTACCAGTGCCGGTGACAAGTAAGCGAACCATCCGATCGTGGCCGTTGCCAGCGCCGCTCCGACTGGCCTCCGTGCTGGTGGCACGTAGCGCCGTCCGTTCGTGGCCGTTGCCAGCCTCGACTGGCCCCTGTGCCGGTGGCACGTAAAAGCACCATCCATTTGTGGCCGTTTGCCACCTCCGTCTGGCACCTGTACAGGTGGCATGTAAAAAGCACCCACTACACTCACGGAGTGGTTGGCGTTAGGAAGGGCATCCAGCTGTAGAAACACTGCCAGATCAGACTGGGCCTGATGCAGCCTTCTAGCTTCACAGACCCCAGTTGAACCGTCTACCAAATCCACTCACAAGGCTTTGGTCGGCGCGAGGCTATAGTAGAAGACACTTACCCAAGGTGCCACGCAGTGGGACTGAACCCGGAACCATGTGGTTGGTAAACAAGCTACTTACCACACTGCCACTCCTGCGCCTAATTTTTTGTGCAGGGGTTCCTTGAGACATGTAATTTATTTTAAGAGTTGTGCAAGGGTAAAAAGGTCGAGAAACACTGATCTACAGTATGTATAGTGAAGGTACTTAACTGTTGCTAGCCCTGACCATGAGACAGATTCAGCTTGAACTGGAGACATGCATGACTAATCAATGTTTTGTTAGCCAGCAGGGCCGAATTCAAGTCGTTCCCCAGACATGAAAAAAGTTAATGGGAACTCATTCCAATGTATTCTTTCTTGAAAATCCTGTGCGCTCCATCGAAAATGCTTAGAAATTGATAGTGATGCTTTAGCCCCCATTTCAGTGGAAAAATAAGAAATACTGCAATCACACTGCCAAAATCTTAGCAACAGCAACACTAACACATATCTGGTGAAACACTTAAAAAAAAAAAATAAAGATAATTTGATAAGTGTCAGAGTAAAATTCCTTGTATCAAGCAACAAATTCTAGATTTAAAAAGGTCAATGAGCTGAAAACATACGAATTTATCAATGCCATTGTGGATACAATAATGAAATAGAGGCTGTTACTCCTTGATTCCTGTCAAAATTGTTGTATATTTTGAGCAACATAAAATGATAGCTGGTTAAAATACTAATCATTTAATTTTGAATTACTTTTTGATATAACATGATCCATGCAGATCTGATGCATCTATTCTGTGCATACAGTATACTGACTATGGGGTTTCATACTAAACAAAATTTCCCAGTATGAATAAGAGGTTATATGATCAGTTTTTCTGTTTGATATTTCTATGGCATACACTAGGAGGAAGCACTCCGTCGGTTACGACGACGAGGGTTCCGGTTGATCCGAATCAACGGAACAGCCTGCTCGTGAAATTAACGTGTAAGTGGCTGAGCACTCCACAGACACGTGTACCCTTAACGTAGTTCTCGGGGATATTCAGCGTGACACAGAGAGTGACAAGGCCGGCCCTTTGAAATGCTAACATTATAGCCACAGGGTAAGAAACACAGTTAACTGTGGGCAAATTAGGCTCAAATAAAGATGGAAGTGCATTTAACAAGTTTTGAAACACAGAACATATTGGAGTAACAATAAAATCGCCAAAAGATTGAGAATTTGATGATTGCTAAAAAGGAAAGAAACATCAAAATGTTATAGAAAATGTATGAGTTTAGAAATGCTTGGGTAGTGTTTTGAAATGCTTGGATAATAAAATATTTGAATAAATTGAGGGGAATAAGGGATGGTATAATGATAGTAGAAGGATGGGTGAGAGTGATTTGTTTATGCTAACAGTCAGGGGCAACACTAGTGTCAAAGGGGCTGGCCTAGACTTCACGGGGTAGTGTTAACAGAGATATTTTGCTTAAATGGGGGAGGAGAAAGTGTAAAGTTGGTAAAGATGCATGTTGCAAGGGATCAGAATACACAGCTGCAATTGAGAAACAGGGAAAGGTCTACAGCTGTTTGCTGAATAAAAGAGTCATATGCCTTTCTAATAATCTTCCAGCAGCAATTTCAAATATTGACACACACACACACAACTGAACCACTTTGTCGTGGTCAATTACACCTAGATCACATAACATATCATTAAGGCTAACAAATTGTTTTTGTTTTCTTTTTCCTCTGCTTTGTGTTACTTTATTTATTTATATATTTACTTGTTCACTTCCCTTCTCCTCTGAATTATGAAAGAACTTATACCTTTTAAACAAAGAAAATATTTTAATTTTGTTTATGAAATTGTGAAAGAGAAAAAGAAAGAGAACAGGGGATGATGTTTTTGTTTTGTTTTATTTTCTTTCAATCTCAACTGACACAGTAGGAGAGATGCAAAACATTGACAATTTCCTTTCCTGAGAAAGTGGGAAAAGTATCATACCCTAAAATTATTGTAAAATTACATTTTTGCATAAAATCTTTGTTATAAAATCAAAAATAGACTATGCCAAATTAAACAAATTTGATGTGAGAAAAATCCCCAAAATCACTTTCAATAAAGGAATTCAAGTTTTCAGAACAATTATATAAATAATATAAAGTGTTAGCATTACTTCAAATGTATATTATTGCTGCATTCTATTATACAAATCATACAGGTAAAGTAATTCATGAATTCATATTTATTTTGTTGAAAATTCACATCCACTGCAAAAGTAACATTGTCTCTGGGCAAGTCATTTTATGCCATGCACCACAATTCTTCTGGCAGTTGGAAATAACTTGAAATGTTAGTAACGATAAATAAACATTCTATCCAGAAAATGGTTCATCTATCTTTTTCCTTAGCATTACTGAATCCTAAAATGAATAAATTAGAATTCTAGATAGACATGAAAAATAATATTGGTTGTGAGATCAGTTGCCAAAAGAATCAATCACACTTTAATAGTGGATACAACAGTTACTTGTTTGTCTCTAAATCAAAGTATACTAACAGTAAACTCTGGGTACTGGAACTGAGTAGAGTGACCATTTTATTAAACAAATATTGTATGTAACCTGCAGTAGGCTATGCTAATAAACTGTGCAGAAAACAGGGATAAGAAATTGTACACAAGAGAATTACCGCTACACCTTGAAATATGGTATGCTGCTGAAGTTAACTGAAATTGGGCCCGTGAAGTAGTTTCTGCATAATCCCTTGATTCCACGGAATATTAAAAAGATACAGAATGTCTATGAAACAAGTTCAGCCAAATATAATCAGCACTGCAAACAGTCTGTCAATATCTAAAATGTTAGATAAATGGATTATTCCTAAGTTTTCAATCACTTATCTCTGATCTATGCATCTAATCAAGCAAAGCAGACCAAAATTTCTCAATAGTATTGGTTTCAAATTTTGGCAGAAGGCCAGCAATTCCAGTGGAACGGGTAAGTCAGTTACTTCGACCTCCTACTACTCAACTGGTACTTGTTTTATTGACCTCAAAAGGAAGAAAGACAAAGCCAATTTCGGCAGAATTCAAGCTCAAAATGAAAATACAGATGAAATGCTGCTGTGCATTTTGCCTGGTGTGCAAATGGTTCTGCCAGCCCATTGCCTGAGATTACTCAATAACATTATCAAGGAAAATGGTTATTATTTCAAACTCACAGTGGAAAGTGTAGCTGAGAAAAGGACTGTAAAATATCCAAGGCAATAAATGGAATATCTGGTGTTGTTCATTGATTAAAATCCATGCTAACAGAAAATCCAAATACAAAATATCAATAAGTTTTTTAGAATTGAAAATGATTTTAAATTCCAAATATTGTTTCAGAAAAGAAACTTACATATGCCTGACTTTAAGCTACAAATAACTGCTGGTATAACTTAAAATATGTTGGGATTTTTAACCAAGCAGGAAAAGTTTATAACGTTATAAGTTCACATAGAAATATTACTAGTGCTTATTTTATCAATGCTATTTAAATGAAAGGCAAGTCAATAGCCAGAGTTATCAGAAATGAAATAGGGACATGAATCTAAATACCGTAGGAAATTCAGTTTGATGCATGAGGCATTTCTGTATTACATTGCCAAAAAGTGGATTGCAAAATCATCTCAGCCAGGCATAGATATCATAATGTATTTAAGTTCAGTATGTTACCATTTTAGCCAACTACCTGCTCACCAACATCATAAACATAATTGTTTCTTTTATCGTGGCTGTTGCCAGCGCCGCCTCGACTGGCTTCCGTGTCGGTGGCACGTAAAAGGCACCATCCGAATCGTGGCCGAAGCCAGTGCCACCTCGACTGGCTTCCGTGCAGGTGGCACGTAAAATGCACCAATCCGACCGTGGCCGATGCCAGCCTCGCCTGGCATCAGTGCAGGGGGCACGTAAAAAGCACCCACTACACTCACGGAGTGGTTGGCGTTAGGAAGGGCATCCAGCTGTAGAAACATTGCCAGATAAGACCGGAGCCTGGTGCAGCCTTCTGGCTTCCTAGATCCCCGGTTGAACCGTCCAACCCATGCTAGCATGAAGAACGGACGTTAAACGATGATGATGATAACAAAAGATGAAGATATAAAATGCCCAAGTTGTTTGATCACTAATTCTTACACCTTGAGTTTAATTCTGCTACTATATTGGCTGTAATCCTTAAATTGTAATAATATAGTTAAATACTAATCATCATAGAATTAATCAAAATTAAAAT
>NC_042997.1:42906831-42926831 GCF_006345805.1 Octopus sinensis
CATAGAAATTATAGCCAGTAATGAATTGTGTTATGTTTCATATCTGAGATGCTAGATGTAAACAATAATTGAGATCAAAGATGAAAAAATGGGTAATGGGCACATATGCCTTATTTCGAGAGTTTTTGCTCCTTCATCAGCACCCATTTAGAGATGTCCTTAACATATATTGTTCTAATGTTGACTTTATTATTCTCATGATTCAGACAGAATTCATTGCTCTTCTTGACACCAGCTTCACCTGTTTCCAAGCAATCTAATATTTTCCCCTAGTCAACAAAAGATTGCAAAAAAATAACACCATTTACATGATAGTGATGATTGTTTGGTTTGAAATTAGCCTGTGATGTGGCATTTTATACTAAGAATACAGCTATCATTCAGTGTCTGGGTGTACATTGAAAAACTTGAAGGTGGGACACACATTATATAGCTGAGAGAGGAGTGTGCACATTGTAAAACAGGCCTAGGACAATGAATATCATGGCACCAGCTCTACTGGTGGCTTAAAAGTTACAAGACATCCAACTTTTACACTGGTTATTTGCAGACCAATACTAATATCTACACCAGTCATGTGCAGCCTGTGGCCCATAAGACATTTTGAATAGCCCGCCGAAATAAAATACACCAACTTTTTTTAGAGTGTGGCTCTCCTGATGATGAGTCATGTTTCATGCAACCAGCTTCTCAGAAACAGTCACCCATGCCTGAGCTACACTGTCACTTCGATCAGTTAGAAATAGCAGCCAAATCTCTCATAACTCATATTCTATTGCCTCGAAAAAAGGATAGAGTAACACTGGAGAAAGCAGTCCTAGATACATTGCCAGAAATAGAATGTTCACAGTAGGTACATATGTCTTTCATCATAGGATTGCTCATTCTGAGTTCACCTGGAAATAAACAACTGCAACTTTTGTGATTCAAGTAACTTAACTATAACCATTTCTGATGTAAAAGGGGAAATATTGAATTTAAATTCACATCAGATTATATATCAGAAATACCAACACTAAATGGATATATATAAGTTATAGATGAAGCCAAGCTCAATGTTTCTGGATCAAAAACACTAATTAAAACAAACGGTAGAAGTTCATATTTTATGTTTCTGCTTCTTATTGCTAAGTACCAGCCAGGTCACTATTAAAACGAATTCTACACTTAGGTATTTTAACTATTCAACCCCAAAAAGATAATGAGTTTGTTGACAAGAAGCCATTACAAAAGTGCTGACTCAGCCTTCTTGAATTAAAGATAGAATGAGTTTGAGTGTGTTCTTTGGTTCTGTCTTGTTTTCATTTTTTCTTCTTTTTTTTTTGTTTGAAGTGGAGATAATCCTGCCAAGATTCTGGTAATTTATCACCGAATAAAAAGATTGCAACAAGAGGGTAAATTATCAGAGCTAAGTTTTGTTAGTTACTATAATAAATATAAAATAGAAATGATGTATCTTCACAAAATTGTGGTTTTATTCTCTATTTTTGGTTTGTTTCTTTGTTAATGCTTAGAATTGCAATTCAGAAGAAAACTTTTTCGAAACACTATACAGTAAGTGGCCTACATTCTATCTCATGAATATATTTTAAAATTATTTCTAAATAGAAATATATTTCTTTAACATTCAAGAGTTTGCTCAGTATATTTATTATAACCAATGCTACTGGACATATCAGGAGAAACATTACAATTTACTTCTTCAGCAAGTGTTCAGAGTTTATCCAGTCATTCTTCGTTCCAGTTGCAACAATGTAAACAAGCATCCCATCATTCTTTGATGCACTTCAGACACTTACGCTTGGAAGCTGGGAAAAATGTAGGCAACAAAAAGAACTAAAAGTTATTTTTGAAATTGTTTATGGAATAACACAAATTATCTTATGAACGAAATATCCTTGTCCAACAAATTGGTGACCCTCTTCTATATTTTTACATATAGGCACAGGAGTGGCTGTGTGGTAAGTAGCTTGCTAACCAACCACATGGTTCCTGGTTCAGTCCCACTGCGTGGCATCTTGGGCAAGTGTCTTCTGCTATAGCCCCGGGCCGACCAATGGCTCGTGAGTGGATTTGGTAGACGGAAACTGAAAGAAGCCTGTCGTATATATGTATATATATATATATGTGTGTGTGTTTGTTTGTCCCCCTAGCATTGCTTGACAACCGATGCTGGTGTGTTTACGTCCCCGTCACTTAGTGGTTTGACAAAAAGAGACCGATAGAATAAGTACTGGGCTTACAAAAGAATAAGTCCCGGGGTCGATTTGCTCGACTAAAGGCGGTGCTCCAGCATGGCCGCAGTCAAATGACTGAAACAAGTAAAAAGGAGAAAAAAAAGAGAAAGAGATACCATCTGAAGCCTAAGCTATGTGTATATATTTTATGATTTTGCTTAGGCATATGATACTAATAACTTGTTAGAACTAATTATACATATATACTCCAGAATAAAGTGTTAGGCAAGTAGAGAGCATAACATAAATTAACTGAATTGCAATGGAACAGGAATTATGTGTGTGCATATATATGGGCATGTCAGGCAGCAGTATCTTTCATGGTGTACATGGGCGCCACAGATTTGGTTCCCGAAACGAAGAGAGAACAAGGCTACCGAACCTCTGTGATGCAAATAACCTATTGATCTGCAACACCAACTTCAGGAAACCAGTCATCCACCTGATAACCTACCAATCAGGTGACTGTGCAAGCCAAATCGATTACATTCTTACCAGACAGCGGGATACATGGTTGCTCTTAAATACAAAGACCCTCCCTGGTGAGGAATGTACCCACCAGCATAGACTAGTCATTAGTGACTTTAGACTCCAGGTCAGAAGGATGCCAAGAAGCAAATCAATCTGGAAAAGAAGGATTTGGAAGCTTAAGATCAGAGATTTAGGTACATCCTAATTGAGGAATTTGATGAGAGGGTGGAGGAGCTACAGACTTGTGACATAGAGGGCAACTGGAAATTCCTGCAGGACAGCTTGCTGAGTGCCACAGACCAAATCTGCAGCTGGTGCAAAGTCCCATCCAGACCATGGGTAACATGGTGGTGGAACGATGCTATAGACAGGGCCATTAGACCAAAGAAACAAGCCTGGAAGAGTGAGGGTAGCAGGGAACTATCAGGAGGATAGGAGACAGATATATATAGTCCAGGGAGAAACAGAAAAGAAGTTCTCAGAGTGGTTGGCATTAGGAAGGGCATCCAGCCATAGAAGCCATACCAAATCAGACTGGAGCCTTGGTGCAACCTTCCAGCTTGCCAGCCCCAGTCAAACCGTCCAACCCATGCCAGCATGGACAACAGACGTTAAATGATGATGACAATGATATATAATGAGGGCACATGGCCTAGTGGTTAGGGTGTTGCACTCATAATCTAGCAAATGGGATTTCAGTTCTTAGACCAGGTGGTGTGTTATGTTCTTGAGCACTCTACAATCACTTCGACACTTTGATGCATGGCACAAAGTGTGCCTCTTCAAACAATGTTGATTTGATGGCGAGAGTGAGCTTGTGTGCAGTAAAAACATTTTGATCACTATAAACAACTCATTTGTGCAGGCCATTCGGCAAAAGCTGAATGCTCATACTTTGTCTTTGACAGGAAAGTGCTTTATATGTATATAAGGAGAATTCACGAAAAAAACAAAAGACGAAGACAGGTGGTGTAGAAAACAAACAGACGTATTAGTATAATACTTGGGAATTAAAAAAGTCTTTAATGTTTCGAGCTTACGCTCTTCCACAGAAAGGAACACAGAAAGAAACAAGGAGAGAAAAAAATATGTATATATATATATATATATATATATATATATATATATATATATATATATATACATATTTTTTTCTCTCCTTGTTTCTTTATATTGTTTCTGGAAGGCTGCACCAAGGCTCCAGTCTGATTTGGTATGGCTTCTATGGCTGGATGCCCTTCCTAATGCCAACCACTCTGAGAACTTCTTTTCTGTTTCTCCCTGGACTATATATATCTGTCTCTTATCCTCCCTTCTGGCTATCTGATAGTTCCCTGCTACCCTCACTCTTCCAGGCTTGTTTCTTTATATTAAAAATTTTTATGTATTGATTAAGTCTTTCCTTGTTTGTTTTGCAAAATAGTGGTTTTGTCTCGAATTAATATTATATAATATTTTACTATAAAATTGGATTTAATCCTAAATCTGATTTTTTCCCTGTAAATTTGGATTTATTCCCTAATATTTATTATATATATATATATATATATATATATATATATAGGTATGACTGTATGGTAAGAAGCTTGTTTCCTATAGTCTTGGGCTGACCAAAGTATTGTAAATGTATTTTGTAGACAGAAACTGAAAGAACCCTATTGTATATATATATATGTGTGTGTGGGTGTCTTTGTGTCTGTCCCCCACCACTGCTTGACAGCTTGTGTTAGTGTGTTTATTCAGCAATTTGGCAGAAGAGACCAATAGAATAAGTAGTACCAGGCTTTAAAAAAGACAAAAAATAAGTACTGGGCTTGATTCATTCGATTAAAAGTTCTTTGAGGCTGTGCCCCCAGCATGGCCACAGTCTAATGACTGAAACACATAAAAGATACACACACACACATCGCCATGATCCATACACAATATTAAAAAAAGTCAGATGAAAGAAAACCAATTAAAGATGTCAGCAACTGAAGAGGTTTTAAACTCCTAAAATGCGGAATATTTGAACTGGTTTTAATTTTTGTTTGAAGCCAATAACACTTTGCTTTTGATCTTGGGAAAAGCACACACATTATAACTCATTTACCTCTTTCCCAGTCATCATCAGTCAGAGAAAGACATTTTCCCCTAATACACGATGACAATGTTGTAAGAAACTGCATCCCAAAACAGACTTGCTACTTTTGAAAAAGAAGAATGAAAAATCTAAAGTATTCAGATCAACTATATATAGAAAAGTTTCTAAGTCCATTTTTAATTATCATAAAGTTTTATTTATTATAGGATTAGTTTTTCTTATCTTCATTATTTTATGTTACATAGTTTTTCTTTTGATACAGGCTTTTTTGACATAAAACAAATTCAATGTTTCTAGCAATAAGCAGCTAACTGTTAATCACCTATATATATATATATATATATATATATAAGTAGGTGAATGAATTATCCTATGTTTATCGTCAGCATGGAAAATTCGTTTAACCGAAACCTGGGTAGCAAATTTACGTCAGAAAACACGTTTGAAGCAACAGCGATAATGTGATTATCGCTGTGATCACCACGTAGGCAATCATCGAAATTTTTGTTCGTCTTGTGGTTGAGAGAGGCTCCTTACCTTTCCTGATGAGAAGATTGCATAATGTACCTTTTATTCCTTCGGAATAAAAATATGTTGTCTTCGAAACATATGTCGAGAGTAAAGGCATTTTGTTAACATCTTCGTTCGACTCCATTCTTTCATTCATATATATATATATATATATATATATATATATATATATATAAAGCAATAAATACTTTCCAACAATTACTTTTGTGCATTAGTTAACATTAAAGCTTCACTGAATTATTAAAATTATCTTTATAGATTACATTTTGATTAAACTTAGTAAATCTCAATATCTGTTCAATCTGCAAGTCCGAAAAGTATATGTAAAGATATGCACCTGAAAAACTAACTGAAAAGTATTGTATTTTACTCTTCTAATTGCCAACAAGTATTTTACAGTAGAAATGAAATTTTGGTCATTTATATTATTGAAAATTTCAATGAAAACTGCAAAGTATTTCCAAAACATGTGAGACAAATGCTGAAGCAGTAAACCAGTACTCAAGGTAGGGCAGAGCAAGATTTTGGTGAAGCATGGATTACTTCAGAAAGGAGAATAAGTAAATAATAAGTTAACAAAACTTGCAATAAAGTTTTAAGGTTCAGTCCTAAGTCCCCTCCTATTTATCATAGTCCTCCAGGCAATAACGGAGGAATTCAAGACAGGATGGCTTCAAATGGCTTCTGTGCCAGTGGCACATAAAAAGCACCATCCGAACATGGCCGATGCCAGCCCCACCTCGACTGGCTTCTGTGCCGGTGGCACATAAAAAGCACCAACCGATCTTGGTTGATGCCAGACCCCTCTGGCACCTGTGCAGGTGGCACGTAAAAAGCACCCACTACACTCACGGAGTGGTTGGCGTTAGGAAGGGCATCCAGCCGTAGAAACACTGCCAGATCAGACTGGGCCTGGTGCAGCCTTCTGGCTTCACTGACCCCAGTTGAACCGTCCAACCCATGCTAGCATGGAAAACGGATGTTAAACGATGATGATGATGAAGATATGTTTTCATAAAAGACTGGAAATAAAGGACAGCATCTGGATGACTGTGACACTCAGTTAACTATTATCATGCAATGTGAAAACAAAGAGACAGTACCGTGTGTGCACGCACCCACACACAAAGTTTCCATCAAGCAAATGCACCCACAAGACTGGTTGGCTATGGGCCTTAGTTGAAGGCCCAAGGTGCCATGCTGTGAGGCTGAACCTGGCACTATGTGGTTAGGAAGCAAACTTCTTATCACAAAGCCACACCTGCATGCATTAAGCCATTAAGATATGTTGAAATATAGTCATTTATTCCATTTATCATTAAATGAAAATGTAAATCTGCAAAATTTATTAAAATAAGTAAATTCTAAATTTTCTACCGAATAATTTGTCTCGCAGCTAGAATGGCAAACGCAGTGCTGAAAAGAATGCTAGTGAAATCTACAGGATCAGATACACTATGTCACAGGATTCTTTCCTTAGATGTGATGCCTTCATCCTCATCTTTATATAATAAACCACACTAAAACAAACGGGAGCGGAAATCTCTAGATAGTGTTGAAGGTCTCCACTTGCAGCATAGTAGTTAAGGAATCAACTTAGATTTACTATCTCACTAATTTTCTATCTATATACAGGGTCCATATGGTGTGATTCTCTTAGCCAAAAATAAATTAGCTTTGTTATTAATCCAGAAGATTATACACATGTAATATTTTTTCTTCTTGGCCTTTGAAGCATAGAATTAGCTTATAATTTGATTATTTATAATAGGATCATTACACAATAAGATAAAATGTCAGAATAATGTAATACAAAAGTACTGGGAATAGTAAATGAAAACAAAAGGTTCAACTAGAGTGAAGTTGTAAAGTTAGCATATTTATAAATATAAATTTTGTGGGAGAAAGCTACTCAATTACACTGAGCCTGATACGTGACTGGTACTTTATTTTATTGATTTACAAATGATGAAAAGCAAAGTCAATCTTAGTAGAACTGAACTCAGATCATAAAAACAGATGAAATACCACTAAGCATTTTGTCCAATAATAAAAGACTAGTCGTACTCCTAGAAGTTCCATGGTTATTTTGAAAACTGTAAAATGGTTGGAAGTTTACAGAAAACTATGAAAGATATAATTTCTTCACTTTACATTAAAAAGTAAAGCAATCTTAACAATGGGATGAAATCAAAGACATAAGCTATCTATAATATGATTCTGATGCTTTATGGCTACATTGGTAAAGCTTTAACAGATCCTAATACACTATATTACATCCTATTTTCTTATAAGAGAAAAGTTTCCATGTCTAGATTGAACCAGTGGTCTCAGTGAATGAAGTATAGTAGCTGTCCTATGTTGAAGATTCTAAAAAAATATCAGTAATATAGGTGCAAGTATTACAGTGTAGTTCAAATGCTTGTTTCATAATTGTGTGATTCGGGGTTTGGTCCCACTGTATAACACCTTGGACAAATGTCTTCTACTACAGTTTGAAGTTGATTAATATTTTGAGTAGGAGATGAGCTGGCAGACTCATTAGCATGTTGGGCAAAGTGCTTAGTGACATTTCTTCTGATTCATTATGTATCGAGTTCAAATTCCAACAAGGTTGATATTGCATCTCATCCTTTTGTGGGCAATAAAAATGAGTAGCAGTTTCCCCCACCAAAATTTCAGGCCTTGTGGCTGTAGTTGAAAAGGATTAATATTTTGAACGAAATTTGATAGGCAGAAACAGTATTGTAGTCTGACATGTGTGTGTGTGTTTCCATTTATACCACTTCAAAATGGTGATGTTTATGTACCATTAAAATAGTAGTTCAAGAAAGACACTCTTTTACTTATTTCAGTCATTTGATTGCAGCCATGCTGGAGCACCGCCTTTAATCGAGCAACTCGACCCCGGGACTTATTCTTTTGTAAGCCCAGTACTTATTCTATCGGTCTCTTTTGCCGAACTACTAAGTAACGGGGACATAAACACACCAGCATCGGTTGTCAAGCAATGCCAGTGGGACAAACACAGACACACATACATACACGTACACATATATATATACATATATACGACGGGCTTCTTTCAGTTTCCGTCTACCAAATCCACTCACAAGGCTTTGGTCAGCCCGAGGCTACAGTAGAAGACACTTGCCCAAGGTGCCATGCAGTGGGACTGAACCCAAGAACCATGTGGTTGGTAAACAAGCTACTTACCACACAGCCACTCCTACGCATTCATAAAACAGTACCAAACTTTAAAATAAGCACAAGTCAGCATGGTACTATAGTAGAAGATACTTGCACAAGGTACCACGCAGTGAGACTGAACTTGAAACCATGTGGTTGGGAAACAAATTTCTCCACCACATAACCACAAGACTGACAATTTAAAAAGACATTAGTTCAGTAAAAAAAATAGAGCAAACTCATCATCTCATGCAGGTATGGTTATGGGCACAAAAGTGGCTGAGTGCTAAGAAGTCTGCTGCTCAACCACATGGTTCCAGGTTTGGTCCCACTGTATGCACCTTAGGCAAGTATCTTTTACTAGAGGACCAAAACCTTGAGTGGATTTGGTAGAAGAAACTGAAAGAAGTTTGTCCCTCACACACGCACATACATGTATGTACAATGGGGGTGCTGAATAGTTCTGGCTTTAAGGGTACTGCAAAAGATCTGGTTAGATGCCCAACCTTCCAAATTCTTTTACAGGGCTTAGAAAAGCTGATGAACAACTGCAATAAGTGTGTGAATTTGAAAGGGTAATATGTTGAATGAAATCATAATTAACTGATTTTTCCTGTATTTTCTCTTATCCAAAGTCAGAAACTTTTCATCCCCCACCATCACCACCAGTGTATGTATGCTTTTATGTTCGTGTTTGTTCCCCCCACACCTCTTGGCAACAAGTGCTGATTTGTTTAAGCCCTATAACTCGGCAGTTTGGAAAAAAAAAAAAAGAAGTGGCTGTATGGGTAAGTAGCTCGCTTACCAACCACATGGTTCTGGGTTCAATCCCACTGCATGGCACTTTGGGCAAAGTGTCTTCTATTATAGCCTCAGGCTAGCCAAAGCCTTGTGAGTGAATTTGGTAGACAGAAACTGAAAGAAGCCCATCGTATGTGTGTGTGTGTGTGTGTGTGTGTGTGTGTGTGTGTATGTTTGTGTGTCTGTGTTTGCCTCCCCCACCATCGCTTGACAATCGATGTTGGTATGTTTACATCCCTGTAACTTAGCGGTCCAACAAAAAAAACCAATAAAATAAGTACTAGGTTTACAAAGAATAAGTCCGGGATCAATTTGAAACAAATAATAAGAATAATAGAATAAGTACCAGGCTTCAAAACTTAAAAGTATTGGGGTCAATCTGTTCAACCGACCTCTTCAAGGTGGTGTTCCAACATGGCCAGTAAAAGGTATCCACATCAACTAAATGTCATAGCCACTACTTTAACAACTGCTACAGAAGTTGTCTGTATATCATTTTATGTATGTGTGTGTGTGTGATCATATATCTTACTTTTGCTCTTACTTTTCAGTGATACAAAATTCCTTCCAATAAACCCTTTTTACTCTCTTTGCCTCTCCTTTTAACAAAACACTTAACCCTGTAACAGTATTCCCGGTCTCTTATTTCTCACTGTTACTGTAGCCCCTTTCACTAAACACCTCTCTTCAACTAACCACTTCACAACATAACATAAATAGGTACACTAGCACATCAATATTATGGTTGGTGAAGATTTTATACTGATTGTTGATGGGAAAGATATATTATAATTCAAAATCTTTCTACAATTAATGAGTCTTATCATATGTACATAATTACAAAGTAGGGGCAATTAGAGTGTTCATCAGTTCTGGAAATAGAAGAAAATTACTACAATCTGGAACAAAAACCAGGCTGAAGAAAAAAGTTCTTTAAGAGCTTACCATTACTTTAGTATGCTTGCTATGATATTTGTTGGTTCTTGACAGACCTAATCTTCAATATGACAGGTTCTGGCCTTGTTTTTGTCCTGATTCAGCTCTAACAACCCTCTTCATCAGGGTAGCTCAGTGGAAGTGTCAATCTAGTCACTGATAACCACACGTTGTATTGGATTACATGTTACCAGTAGCACCTGACAACAATGAAAGATAAATCTTGCTAGGATAAGATCTAGTCTTCTATCACATAACATCACCTAATAGTCTCATACCTACTCCCCTTGGTTGAGTAATATGAGTTAATCTAGAATCTGCTCTACCCTTAATCAACAACAAAATCCTAGCAACAGATTTGAACACTTGACCTATGAAAAGATAGTCAAATATCTGATTTAGTTAGCCATTCTACTTCTTCAAGTTTCTCATGAACCCTCAATTATTCACTAAGTGAAACATTAATCTCACTAGGAATAGTCTAACGAGCCTGCTAAGCTGTATTAACCCTTTATCATTCAGATTATTCTGTTAAATACAATGTTCATTTATCCAGTTGTTTTCTGTTAATCATATATCATCTTACAGCTGTGAGATTTTGATGGTGTGATTGTTTATTTTTAGATTGACATTGTAGGGTAGATGTGAGAGACCAGATCTGGCTGGTTTGAACATGAACAGGTAGAATATTTTGGCTGGATATGGCCAGTTTAAATGCTATGGGGTGAAACAAAAAGTGGAAATAAATTAAACATTTGTATGAAGAGCCTGTGCTTGTGATACTATCCATAACATCTCAGAGAATGAATGTTGAAGCAGCCTTCTCTATGTAGCTATGAAAAGTTTAACTTTTATCGAACCAAATAAAGGTAATCATGATGTTTATGCCTTTCGAAGTCCCATTAGGCAAAATAAATGAAAAACCAGCCAGTAAGTAAACTCAGTTTTCAGCAATTCACCTTCTACTCTGTCATTTATGATTTCAGCATTTAAAATCACGAAATTAAAAACAACACAGAAAAAGAAAATTAATTTACATCACAAAACTAAATTAATCATGTAAATTTCATCATCATCATCATCATCATCATTTAGCGTCCGTTTTCCATGCTAGCATGGGTTGGACGGTTCAACTGGGGTCTGGGGAGCCCGAAGGCTGCACCAGGCCAGTCAGATCTGGCAGTGTTTCTACAGCTGGATGCCCTTCCTAACGCCAACCACTCCGAGAGTGTAGTGGGTGATTTTATGTGCCACCGACACAGGTGCCAGACGAGGCTGGCGAACGGCCACGCTCGGATGGTGTTTTTATGTGCCACCGACACAGGTGCCAGACGAGGCTGGCAGACGGCCACGCTCGGATGGTGTTTTTATGTGCCACCGACACAGGTGCCAGATGAGGCTGGCGGACGGCCACGATCGGATGGTGTTTGTTACGTCCCCAAAGCACGGAGGCCAGTCTATGCGGTACTGGCTACGGCCACGTTCGGATGATTTTCTTGTGTGCCACCGGCACTGGTACCACAAAGATACAAATTCCATTTATGTTCATCTATTTTGATTTGTTTTGATTTGATTTGATTTGATTTGATTTGATTTAAATTATGAAAAAATAAAATTACTGAATACATTGTTCATGTCAAATTAAAATCATATATTCAAATTGATTTATTGTTGCTCTTTACTTTAAAAAAATGAGAAAGAAAAAGCTCCACCCATATCCTATAAAACTCAAAAAGAATTTTAATTTTGAGAATCCATTTTAGAAAATAGCCATAAATGGCATTAATAATGATTGATTCAATCATTTAGCTTTATCAAAGTAAAATTCTTCTGCAAATTTACTTTACAAATGGGTAATCATCATCATCATCATCATCATAATCATCATCATCAATGTGATCTTCATTTTTATGTCCACTTTTCCATAATTACATTGGTCAGACAAAATTTATAATGGCAGATTTTTTTACAGATGGCTAACCTTCTTGTGGCTAACTTTCATTGGTTTCCAAGAAAGGTAATATTTCTTCATGGCCAGATATGTTTATCACAGAAGACTGGAAAAGAATGACACCGCTTATGACAGTCCCACTTGTTTTCAACCATGTATGGACATTAGAAACACACTAATATACATACATATGTGTGTATGTGTACACATATATATATATATATGTATATACAGGGTGTCATGAATAGACTGTTGTCTAAATTATGCAAAAGTGAAAATAACATTGACATCTCATTTTAACAGATATCCATATATATTTAACTCAGTGTGTGTGTGTGTGTGTGTGTGTGTAAACCCGCATAACTTCTGAAGTTCGCAACTGATCTCCAAACTGGGAACATACATTACTTATATACCACAGATGGTTTTAGACTCTTAAATTTTTTCACGTAATGAGTAATGGGACCTCTTGGGGCAGAAAAACCCATTTCCTGTGGTACACATGACTACTATGGATCATTAGTTTTGGCAAGAAAAAATAAAGTCAGATATTTTTTTTAATACACCTCATATACAAGGGGTGTTCATTAAAGGTTTCCTCTGATCCACTTCTCAAGGACTGGGATAAACAAAACTTGGCATAATTATTAGTCCTTTTCTGCATAGCCACCACTAATGGTGACACACTTCTCCCATTACTTTATGCAGCTGTGAAACCCTTGTCTCTAGAAGTTGGTAGGCTGCATCTGAAGCCAAGACTTTACCTTGGAAGTTCATCATCATCCAAAAAATGCTTTTGCTTCAAAAAGATCTCATGGTTGGAAGAAGGTGGAAGTTAGATGGTGCAAGGTTGAGAGAGTAAGGGGGATGAGGAAGGATTTCATAGTTGCAAGAGTGTACTTTCATCTGCGCAACATGTGCATTGTGATCTGGGGCATTGTCTTGGAGGAGGCGAACTCCTTTGGTCAGCATTCCACGCTGCTCTGCTTTGATTGTGTCCCACGATTTCTGTAGCAGAGAAGCATAATATGCCCTGTTCATTGTGGCGCCCTTTGCTACAAAATCTATCATCACTCCTACGCTGGCCCAAAAGACTGTGAGCATTACCTTGTCTGCTGAGAGTTGGATACAAGCCTTCTTTGGAGATGGTGAGTTATCATGCTTACATTCTTTGAGTGGACTTTAGTCTCAGGATCATAGTGATGGACCCATGTTTCATCCTGTGTGATAAGTCTGCAAAAAAATTCCTTGTTTTCTTGGCATATTGCCAAAAGAACCTGGGAGCAACTGACTCGTTCCTGCTTCTGAAAAGGTATGAGCATCCAGGAAATCCATCATGCAGACAACTTCTTCGTGAGCAAATGGTCGTGAATGATTTTTTTCCATGGACCTTACACTTATCTTCACTTCTTGGGCTAGTTGCCAAATAGTTATATGGCAATCCTCCAAAATGGCGCTTCTACTTTATGGATGGTGTCATCATCAATGGCAGAATATGGTCATCCAGGAAGAGGAGCAGTTTCCACCGATGTCCAACCACATTTGAATTGGCGATGTCAGTGCTTGACTATATCATATGATGGTGCATTGTCACTATAAACTTCTTTCATTCCATCTCTTTTGGTGTTCGACCTTTCAAGTATAAGAACCTGATCCCTGATCTGCATTCAACTTCCTCCATTATAACACCTAAGTCCACTTCCGCAGCCGTGAAAGGCAAATAAATACTATTAGAAAGGTGCAATTTACAATGTGACATGTAGAGACGTGTATGATTATACTTGTACAGGCTCTGTTTCCTGCAATAACTGCAGGTGGGTCAAAGGAAATATTTAATGAACACCCCTTGTACATATGTGTGTGTACACACACACACACACACACTACATTTTTTGTCAATTTTATCAAATATACAAGTCTTACTAATGCAGACTAACCCACTCATGTTAGACTCTATTTTACCATACAAATACACATGTGCATACATACACACATATGTAAACACACACAGACATAGATGATGGGCTTTTTTCAAAATCCACTCACAAGGTATTGGTCAACCTGGAGTTATAGTAGAAGACACTCACCCAAGGTGCTGAGTAGTGGGACTGAACTCAAAACTGCATGGCTAGGAACCAACTTCTAAAACACACAGCCACATGTGAACCTCTGATATATTACCTGTATGATAATTCTTATATCAATTGGACATTTTGATCAATTCTCTACTCTAGTTATTTTGTTTAATTCAGCAAACATGTATTCTTGACACATCTCTAAAACAACAGAGACTGTCTTTCTCTCATATGCAGACCCATACATTGAATAACAGCTTCCTCACAATAGCTTAAGAGCCAATGCAGAATCTCATTAAGATCAGATGAATTGCAACAGCTGTAACTTTTAGGAGTTTGATCAGATCCAGTCATTAGAATGGGTAACCACAGACATGCACCAGCTCAATTATCAGTTACTAGGGTCAGTCAATTTGCTTATTTTACTCTGTGCCAGTGCCATGTCCTATACAAGTGACATGTAAAAGCACCCGTGCTGGTGCTATATAAAAAAACACCCAGTACACTCTGTAAAGTGATTGGCATTAAGAAGGGCATCCAGCTGTAGAAATCATGCTAAAACAGCTGACTGGAGCCTGGTATATCCCCACCCAGGCTTGCCAGCTCCTGTCAAACCATCCAACCCATGTCAGACAGTAACCCTTTGGCATTTAAACCAGCCAAAATATTTTGAGCTGTCTGATGTTCAAACTGGCCACATCTGGCCTCTCACATCTACCTGACAATGTCATTGTAAAAATATACAATCACATCATTGAAATGTCAAAGCTACAAGGCAATGCATGATTAATTTAAAACAAAGTGAATAAATAAGTATTAAATCTGAATGCTAGATGATAATGATGATGACCCTGAAGAATCAGCTAGAGTCAATGATGTACTGAGGAGGGCTTCACAAGATCAAATTTTCCCATGGCTTAACAATTTCAATATGAATGATCTATAAAGAATTAGAGGATATTTTTCAATATTATTTCAAAATGATTAAAATGCTAAGTGCACCGGACATAGATCTGTTATGAGTCCTAGAACTTATAGAACTAGAGCTTAACCCAGTTTACATGTGAGTGAGATTGCAACACAAGGTCCACTTCCAAAGCTATTGCTGGAATTCATTTATGGCTGAGTAAACTGGAGTAATGAGAAATGAAATGTTTCGCTCAAGAACACAACATAATGCCCTGTCCAGGAATCGAAACCATGATCTTATGTTTGTGAGTGAAACAACCTATCCTAAATGCAACAGACTAGATACTATTTACTATGTGACAACATATGCATACCACCTTACTGAAATATATAACCTATATACTAAGCTTGCCAATTTTACATTATTCAGTCCTCCTCCAAGATTGAATCAATACAAAACTAGGTTAAAAAATACTTGAAGGATCTGAGAAAACAACTGACAGGTCCTATTCAGGCTCATTTATCACAAAATCTAACGCATGCATACTTCTCTATTATCATTTCAGCAGTCGATTTTATTTTTTCCTGCATGCTTTTACTGCACTACTAAAAGCAGCTCTGTGTGCCTTGGATATGTGCTACACTTAGCCTTGGTGCTGTTATTTTTACTCTATCAACAGTGCTTTACGTGCAGTTCCTAGCAGTGCTATTTTCTACATGTTATATGTTTGTTTGTTTTCCAGTTTCAGCTCTTGAGCTGTGGCCATGCTGGGGCACCGCCATTGTAGTCACAAGTCTAAGAATTTTGGTTATGTATTTGTCTGCACATTTTTGATCATACCTAAAACAACTATTGTTATATGAATGGGTTCCATTTTCAGGCCCCGCATTCAGGTTACTTCTATTTCCAGATCTTTGTATTTTGATAGTTTCTCATTTCTTTTACAGAACGTTGCCAGCGCCGCCTTGGCTGGCTTCCGTGCCGCTGGCACGTTAAAAGCTCCAACCGATCGTGGACGATGCCAGACATCCCCTGGCACCTGTGCAGGTGGCATGTAAAAAGTACCCACTACACTCACGGAGTGGTTGGCGTTAGGAAGGGCATCCAGCAGTAGAAACTCTGCCAGATCAGACTGGAGCCTGGAGCAGCCCCTGGCTTCCCAGACCCCGGTCGAACCGTCCAACCCGTGCTAGCGCGGAAGACGGACGTTAAACGATGATGATGATGATACCTCGTCATCTTTTGGGACTGATATTTCAATTAGGATGCATTTTTTTGTCTTGGTGATTTTTGACCACAATATCTGATCAATTAGTTTTGATCTCCCTATTTGTGTAAATTAACATATCCCAGAGTATCATTTTCTGAGACCTTTTCTGGGTATGCCTATACTAGCTCTTTTCTGTCTGCATTCTATAGTGCTGACACAACTTCAGTGTATGTAAGTTCTTACTCTGTCCTGTCTGTGAATATATAATTATCAAAAATAAAAGAAATTACTATTATCATTATTATTATAGTTTAGTATTGTAAGGTAGTGAAACATCTATCAACTACATACAGCATTTTACCATGGTATGTATCTACAATAACTTTGGCCATTAAGAGCCAAATGTTTGAGAGATGAGGTGCCAGATACAATAGCACAGCACTAAAGATAGGATTAAAAAGATATATATATATATATGGAGTGGCTGTGTGGTAAGTAGCTTGCTAAACAACCACATGGTTCCGGGTTCAGTCCCACTGCGTGGCATCTTGGGCAAGTGTCTTCTGCTATAGCCCTGGGCCGACCAATGCCTTGTGAGTGGATTTGGTAGACGGAAACTGAAAGAAGCCCGTTGTATATATGTATATATATATATGCGTGTGTGTGTTTGTGTGTCTGTTTGTCCCCTAGCATTGCTTGACAACCGATGCTGGTGTGTTTACGTCCCCGTCACTTAGCGGTTCGGCAAAAAAGACTGATAGAATAAGTACTGGGCTTACAAAGAATAAGTCCCGGGGTCGATTTGCTCGACTAAAGGCGGTGCTCCAGCATGGCCACAGTCATATGACTGAAAAGAGTAAAAGAGTAAAGAGTATGCATATATTAATCATTTAGACCCTACGCCAACTTGCAATTGACTCAGCTGGCTGCAACATTGAAAATAAGCCTCAAAGAACACTGCCATGCAATGAAATTTGTCTTTTGCATCAGAAATCATTGTCATGAAGTAGAAAATATACAATCATCATCATCATCAACATTTAGCGTCCGTTTTCCATGCTAGCATGGGTTGAACGGTTCAACTGGGGTCTGTGAAGCTGGAAGGCTTCATCAGGCCCAGTCAGATCTGGCAGTGTTTCTACGGCTGGATGCCCTTCCTAACGCCAACCACTCCGTGAGTGCAGTGGGTGCTTTTTACGTGCCACCCGCACAGGTGCCAGACAGAGCTGGCAAACGGCCACTAACGGATGGTGCTTTTACGTGTCACCGGCACGGGGGCCAGGCGAGGCTGGCAACGGACACGAACGGATGGTGCTTTTACGTGCCACCGACACGGGGGCCAGACAGAGTTGGCAAACGGCCATGAATGGATGGTGCTTTTACGTGCCACCGACACGGGGGCCAGACAGAGCTGGCAAACGGCCACGAACGGATGGTGCTTTTACGTGTCACCGGCACGGGGGCCAGGCGAGGCTGGCAACAATGAACAAATAAAATAAGAATAAATCCTTTCCTAGTGAAAAACCTAAATTTTAAAACTAAAACACATTGGAGAAGATTGGAGAAGCAGTTTTTTTTTTAATGAACCATTCAATTTTGTTTTTAGTATTAGCTAAATCCAACTGCAGCATATTACATGTAATTAGAAATATCAGGTTGTTTGATATAAGACAATCCAAACAGTGGGGTCAAAACAAAAAGCATAGAGAAATCTAAATTTGCAAATTTGCAAACTACACTCATTTTCACATCTACTTTGGCAAATTTTCTGTAGCTGGATGCCTTTCCTGTTACCAATCCTCCTGTTTAGAAGCAAGGTAATATTTCCTCATGGCCACATGTTTTTAATGGAAGATTAAAAACGAACGACAATGCTTGCATAATGGTGACAACATCATTCCACATTAAGACAAGGGAACACACACACACACACACACCCAAACACACACGACTGGTTTCTTTCAGCTTCCATGTACAAAATCCACTCACAAGGCTTTGGTTGGCTCAGGCCAACCAAAGATACTTGCCCAAGGTGTTGTGGAGTAGGACTGAACCTGAAACTACATGGCTAGGATGCAAGGTTCTTAACCCCACATCTATGCCTGAAACAAAGTACATATGTAATTTTAAAGATTTGAAAAGCTAAAATTCTTTGTCATATACAATTTTAAAAGACACCTCTCCCACACTCCAAAATTGAAAAATTCTAAAAAAAGGTTTTAGTCTAAAAGGTTAATATACTCAAACTGGTTGACTCAATATAAACCCACCCACACACAACTAAAAAATATGACTGTTCTAACATGCATCACCTGTTTAACACAAAAGAAATATGATTACTCTGATACACATATATATATTTCTTTACTACCCACAAGGAGTTAGACACAGAGGGGACAAACAGGGACAGACAAACGGATTAAGTCGATTCCATCGACCCCAGTGCGTAACTGGTACTTAATATATCGACCCCGAAAGGATGAAAGGCAAAGTCGACCTCGGCGGAATTTGAACTAGGAACACAGCGGCGGACGAAATACCCCTAAGCAGTTCGCCCGGCGTGCTAACGTTTCTGCCAGCTAACCGCCTTTATATACACATATATACATGACTAGCAGTATCGCCCGGCGTTGCTCGGGTTTGTAAGGGAAATAACTATATAAGCATTTTTAGAGAGTTACTTCCCTTATAGATGCCAATTCGGGCTTTCTTAGCCATTTCTGTTTTGGTGTCTTCAAGCCATGAAGTCGTTGTTCTAAAAGAACACTGGTCTCCTTGACAACACTTTACGACGTTGATTTCCTTACACTCCCTTCCCCACAGCTTCACGAGGGAGGGAAGAAGGGGGAGAAGCAAACAGGTGCAGGTGTGACCATGGACGCCAACTCCGCCGCCATCGACACACGAAAAATTATGCATTAAAATGGAATAAAAAATGATGTTAAATTATTTTTAAAATCGTAGACTCATCGTAGACGCGCGCTAATAGTCAGACGGGCTCGATATGAATCACGACTATAAGATACCCGGTTTTGGTTAAACTGCACCGCAAAATGTGGGAGTAGTTAGGAATCTAAATCGAAGGGGACAGACACTCACACAACTACAGTTTTATATATACATGATATATCTAATATTATGATAAATATATAGATCATACACACTTCATCTTTCTAACAATGTGGACAGCATTTGCTAACGCATTGGAGAAATTTTCAGTTAAAGATTGCCATTTTAGTTCTCTGCTTTCTGCTATTCTAGTTTCATTAGCATTGGACAGGAAGAAGAACGCTTTTAAAGGCAGATCAAAGAAACAATGCATTGTAATAAGCACACATTTATTAGTAATGCAGGCATGCATGCACACACATAAACACAGATCTCCCAGTGATAGGTTGGTTGCTTTGTATTCGATCTTTCTTCAATACAATTTTATTTTAGAGTAAATGGCTATGAAAAAAATTTGCTAGTCAGCGAGAGGGGAGAGTGTGAACACTAAGAGAGAGAGAGGGGAGAGTGTGAACACTAAGAGAGAGAGAGGGGAGAGTGTGAACACTAAGAGAGAGAGGGGAGAGTGTGAACACTAAGAGAGAGAGAGGGGAGAGT
>NC_042997.1:42931831-42941831 GCF_006345805.1 Octopus sinensis
GCAGATTCATACGGCTGGATGCCCTTCCTGTTACCACCTCTCCCCTGTTTCCAAGTAAGGTAGTATTTCCCCATAGCCAGACATATTTTTCAGGAAGAATGGAAATGATTCACTCGTACAATGGTTACAACTATTGCATAATGTCAAGACAAGGAGATACAAACATGAATATATACACACTCTTACATATGACAGGCTTCTTTTTGTTTCTGTCTACTGAATCTACTCACAAGGCTTTGGTCGAGCCAGGACACTCATGTATAAAATATTTGTCGAAAATGCAGTGGGACTGAACCCGGAACCATGTGGTTAGGAAGGAAGCTTAACCACATCACCATAAATCAATATTTCAGAAATCAGCAATTGCTCAATGGATATGAAAAAAAAAGAACCCCTCTTATTAGAGAGTGACATTGATATCTAAGAAGCTAATCTGAGGGGCATGAGCAATTTAGATAAGAGAGACTGTCTACAATTGTAAATTGCCCTTGAAATTACTAAGCTATTACCAATAGAGAAGATTCTAAGTTTTCTTATTGGCTGGTCTACTTTTGAAGTGATAATACAATTTAGAAACCATTTAAAACTTTTATTATTATTATTATTTCTATTTATTATCTTTATTCTTTTCTTCTAGACCAACACCTTAACTAAGAACATCCTTCTTGCAGACAAGACATATGAGGCTATCATGCATAAAAATAAATAAATAAACAATTAGATTTCAGTTTGAATAGAGTAAAACTACTTTCCTTAAGTTTTGACCTAATTTCAGTCAACCATAACTTCATCAACATGTTCACTAATCATTCAAATTTTTCAGGCTTTATTTCCGACACCCATAAATTAAATATATCATCACTTATACCCTGATTAAAAGGAAATAAATGACACTGGTGTGTTTGTCCACAAAAATATTGTATATGAAGACATGGTATTGAAATCTACCTATACATACAATATTGGCTTAAAAACCTTTACCGATATCTTCTGCATTACAGTACACAAGTAATGTAATCTCTGAGGGCAGTCGTTGGCATTGGTTGATCGAGTGGGTAGACTAAACACATTACAGGATTTAGTTTCATCCTTCTCGTTTTATAATAAAGGCTTATAAAATAAGTACTAGTAATATACTGAATTCAATTTAATTGACTAAATATTTCTCTACTGCTGCAATTGGCTTTATACCAAATCAATATCAATTTTTTGTAGATGCACAACATCTGAAATTTTTAAAGAGGGGAAATGAGGTTTAGTGACATCTATGCCATTTTAACTAACATTTTAGACGTAAATTAAGTGAACTGGCTTACAACCAAGAATTAAAGCTGGTCTACAGATTCAACTAATTGGAAACTCGTGTAATTCACTAATCACATACTGAATAACACTATGCAGGTTAAGACATCATACAAATTCAAATTGGTCAAACATGAATTACAATGACTGATTAAAGTTCCTTAAGCAATTTAGAATCAGTTGGTTTGACAACTTATTTATTTAATTTCTTTCAGTTTGAGATAAAATGCACTGCTGAAGAGGTTATAAAAAACCCCAATGTTTAAGAGAAGTTGGTAGAGTTGATATGTTATCTAAGAAACTAGAAGTAAGTAATTAGAAAGAAGAATTAACCAAATGAAGTAGATTCGGGAAATAAAGATCATTCGGTTATTCAGATCCTGTAAATAATAAAGTCTTCAGAAGAAAAAAATAATTTTATGACAGTAAATGATGCAAATAGAATGCACTTGAGGGGTGGATCTCTTTGTTAAAATAGAAAACATTGAAAATGTTCATTGAGCATCTAATTAAATGTTATTGAGTATCTAATTAAAGACAACTTTAATTATCAGGCATTTATAAAAATTTAAGCAATATTTTGTTCAAACCATATATTGGTTCACATATCTTGTAAGTGTCAGGAATGTGTTAAGGATCAGTACTTAGCTATGTTTTCATAATATAAATCTCTCCCTAGATGAGATACTAGTCTAACTCAATAATGTGTGATCTGGTACTTATTCATCACAGTTAAATAAACGGTTGCATGTAGAATTATGTGTACAGTGTATACTATATACATACTGAAACATAAACAGTGAATTTTAATTCAAGATGTCTGAACTGGTTGGTCACTCTGACCAACCCCATTTCATTAGTTCTCTATCAGACATTGACCAACAAATACTTAAGGGCATCAATTGTGTTAATTTCACCATTCTGGAAAGGTCTGCAAAGGTCATCAATACTCATCTCCCCTTATAAATACCTTTTTTTAAGAAAAAAAAGACCATACACTTATTTTACAGTTTAGACAAAGCTGTCTGTACCAACAAGTGGTTGGTGGACTTAATTATCTTACCAAACTTTTCACATAGTCCCACAATGATAAAAATAGTAACTTGTAACCCAATGATATAGTCAATGGAACTTATGAATTCAAAATATTTAAAAGTTTAAATATTTCCACATCATTAGAATACCAAATTATTTACAGCCAGTAGATTTATCTTATTTGTCATTTGTCATTTTAGAATAAAGATTTGAAATAAATGGAAAAGAGATTGTATAAATAGAAAATAGAGACATTAAACAGAAAAACGGGGATGGGAGAGAGAAAACTAAAGATTCCTTAGACAGGATACATTAATAAAATTACATCTTTAACATGCATGACATTTGACAAAATCTCTCTGAAAGAAAACCATCTGGCAGTAACAAACAAACAAAAAGAAAGAATAAAAAGACCTTAAATTTATTACTAAAATAACTATCGCAATATTTATACATACACAAGTCAAATTCTTATCTACTACTGCCACCCTCCACCAAAAAAAAAGTATAAAATAGAATTTTAATTATGAGGGAATATTTTCTTTTGCTTTTGAAAATGTATTCATTTTAGTATATATTTTTTAGTTATATAAATAGACTTATATAAATGAATTATTCTTCTATTACATGCTGGGAAAACACACGCTTTTAATCTAAAAGGTTACAATTATCTCCTTTCACTAGAAACATGTTTCTTTGGTTTAGTATGAGTTCTTGAAGTACATAATATGTAATATTTTAAAAAGGGGGTCAGGGGAATACGATATAATTCGTTCATCAATGCAAACAAGTAAATTACTTCCAGTCATAGAATTCTTATAAATATAAATAAAAGAAGTAAAGGAAACAGCTTCACACATTCCTTGTCACCCAAAATAGCACTCTGCTAATTAATTCATCTTCATTATTTCAAAGTCAATTGCTTTGTTAACAACACAGACAAGAATTGGCTTTAATATAATCCATACAATTAAGATCTAATTGTACTTCTTTCTATCATCATTATTATAATTGATAAATATCATAATTGATAAAAAGTGAAGTCTTTCCACACTCTTGCCACATTCGTTCATTTTGAATTTATTTTTCCATGTATGCATGGACAGGATGAATATGTTATTTGGGACATTGTCCAGGCACAAAGTACCAGGACAATTTGATGACAGAAGAATCTTACCATAATACTGTACTCTGCCCACCCACCCACCACCACACATACAAACAGGTAGATAGATAAATAGATAGACAGGTCTTCTTTCAGTTTCTATCGACCAAATCCACCCACAAGGTTTTGGTCGTCCAGGGCTATAATAGAAGACCCTTGTTGAAGGTATCATGCACTGGGACTGAACCTGAAACCATGTGATTGGAAAGTGAACTTTTCAACCTCACAACCAAACCAATTACACGCACACACACACACACACGTATATGTATGTATATATTTCTGCTAATATAACCAAATGTCAACTTAGCTTAGTGAAAGAGCTAGATTGTACTCTTGTTACTCAAAATGCTATGGAGCCAAGAGTAAATAAATCAAGTGAAAGATAAGAGAAAACATACATCAAATGAGATGTCATACATTTACACAGATAAGAATGAATGTTAAAATTACTCCATTCTGTCTAAAATAGGAGTCATTCAAACACATGCATATACCAAGTGAATACCTAAAAATGAATGTGTGGGAGGTTTATATAAAAAAATATCTCTATGGCTAGTGGGGACCAGGCTTACAAAGTTAAGAACAATAACATGGCGTGGAGAGAGTGCAGCATGGAAGCTGCCAGAGAAACAGAGTTTGTACAGCTGGACATTCTGACCAGTTGCAAAGCACTGACCAGTTTTGTGACTAGAACATTGGTTGAACAAAAAAGATAGCAAATTATAGAGAAATAGTGCAGTAAATAAGGCTATTAGAAATAAAATAAGTTTGGAAGGTGCAAAAGACAGGAGGCAGCAAGGAACTAGACAAACATACTGAAAGATAATCTCATGGATAACTTTGACATGAATACAACTTAGAGGAAGAAATCATAACAATGAGTACATTCATAATAAATGACGCACGGTAAACCAGTTTCATCAATGGTGCCAATGTTATTTGGAGGCAAAGAAATTATGTCACACCCTAAGGAAGAACAACATTAGGAATGCCATCAATAATAGACAGAATGTTAAAAAGTTGATTCTTCACTGATCCATCAATGTTCCTTTCGTTTTGTTCATTTTCTTACTAATTACCAAAAAAAATTTCTTCAGAATTGAAATAATTATATGTAACATTGATGAAGCATCTGAAAAAAGGCTGTAGCATGCAATTTATCATTTTTACAAGTTACAACTAGTTACAATATGACTTAGACACTAACAAACATAGAAGATACTTTAAAAAAAAAAATTTCTATGGCTCAAAAGCATTAAAATAAATCCAAGCATATTGTTATTCAAATCCTACTCACACCCACTCAGAGCTACAACCCACCATGAGAGTTGAAACAGGTTTCAAAAATGAAAACAAAAACCAAAAAAAGCGGGGAGGAAGCCAGTACCACACTACACACTCATGGAAGATTCCCCAGTTTAAAAGAGCAGAGGATTATCTGAATCAGATGAATATCACCATTATACAAACTTAATATTTTGCATTACACAACTGAGCAACAGTAACCACGGGGGTTCCTTGCAGTAGCCCAATCACCAAAGGCAACAGACTCTAAGCTAACATATCAAACTGCATGGAACAATTATCTAAAGAGGAATCTATTGACAATACACTGGTGATTCCCTACCTTAGACCTGCACTCAGCAGGGATTTTCTCCAACATTAACAAGTAACTTAATTTTATTAAAAGCCTTGTGAGTGGATCTGGTAGATGAAACTGAAAGAAACCCACCATATGTGTGTGTGTGCATGTATGTATGTATGTATGTGTGTATGTATGTATACTCTTACTCTTTTACTTGTTTCAGTCATTTGACTACGGCCATGCTGGAGCACCGCCTTTAGTACTTATTCTATCGGTCTCTTTTTGCCGAACCGCTAAGTGATGGGGACGTAAACACACCAGCATCGGTTGTCAAGCAATGCTAGGGGGACAAACACAGACACACAAACATATACACATACACACATATACATATATATACATATATACGACAAGCTTCTTTCAGTTTCCGTCTACCAAATCCACTCACAAGGCATTGGTCGGCCCGGGGCTATAGCAGAAGACACTTGCCCAAGATGCCACGCAGTGGGACTGAACCCGGAACCATGTGGTTGGTAAGCAAGCCACTTACCACACAGCCACTCCTGCGCCTATGCATATGTATGTGTGTTACTGTCTCCTTGCTTTCACATCATGTGAAAACAAGTATCACCATCATGTAAATGGTATCCTTCTTTTCCAATCTTGCATGAAAATATGTCTGGTCATAGGGGAATATTCCCTAACTTGGAAACAGGTGAGGGTTGGCAAGAGGAAGGACACCTGGTTGTAGAAAATTTGCCTTAACAAATTCTGTCCATGGAAATGTGGAGGTTAAAATGATGATGACGAATTCAGAACATAGATTAATTTTTGGCCAGTAATTCCTTAATTGTGCTATTTTTGTGCAACTATATTTGACAGCAATGGCTCAGCAAAGTTATTGATGCATGAAATGGCATTTTTGAGAGGCAATGTCAAAAACAACATAGGCCACTAAGAAATCCTCAAGCAGCCTTTAAGTGCATTATGTCTCAGATTGTGAGTCCAATGATAACAGAGATAAAAATCTAGTCACATCAATCTTATTACAAATGAACACTATATGTCATAACACCTTGAACATTCCTTCCCCGTGAAAATAACAAGCATTTGGAATATTTTTGCTACTTAGCACTCACAATCATATTAAGGAATTCACACTACTTAGATTTTTATCAGATTTAAGGATCACTAACAAAGAATAAATCCACTTGTTTTATTTACTCTTTGCAATAAAAACCTCTAAGATTATCAAAATTACATGAGATTTTATGATAGTGCAGCTATTCCTACAAATATGCAAATGAACGATGCATGAGAGATGAAAATACTATGAGTCGGTAACTGAAGATAGTTTAGCAGATACGGATTAAGGAAAACCTGGAAAGAGGTCTCATAAGACTAACACGTGCTTTTTTGTTACACCAGTTGGCCCTACAGATCAGATCTACCCAAGTTCGCAAAGCCTTTATTATCAGAGCCGTTTGATCAATTGAGCACAATCTCACTTGATGGTTTTTAGATTTTTAACCACTCCTAGAGGGAAATTTTGTTTAGAAATTGCTTGGATAATCTCAGCTGACTGAAGTTTTACAACTTGCTATATTTCATATGAGTGACTATTGCATTTTTATGCTGTAAGGTCAAATGTGGGAAAGTTACATCTCACATAATACAGAAATGATACAGATGAAAACGTTTTAACACAAAGCTATTGAAACCATTGGTATGGAATATAGAAATTAAGATGAAGATTATAATTCATGTAAGTGTGTGATGGAATGGTCAAATGATCAAAGTGTTCATTATGCTGGGAGTTCATATCCTAATAAAAAAAAAACTTTGTCACAGTATACCCAATGAAAGAATAAGCTTAATGCTATTATGTAAGTTATTTGTAATAAAGTAGTAACTTTAATCGAAGCTGTCTTCAACTCATATGCACACATCCAAAACCAAGTACAGACTTTGAGTTTTATTGTTCATATTAAGATTTGTGTGTATGTGTGTGTATACAATAAATAAAATCATCCTCATCATCATCATCTGAAATCTGTTTTCCATGCTGGTACTAGTTGGACGTTTTGACAGGAGCTGCCAAAGCCAGGAACCAGGCTCCATTGTTTCGATATGGTTTCTACAGTTTGATGCCCTTCCTAACGCCAACCACTTTACAGGTGCTTTTTATGTGGCACCATCACCAATAGGGTCACCAAATACCTTGTGAGGCAAAATGACTTTAATATAAGAAAATATTCGTCTTTTAGTTAGGAAGAAAGGCAATACTTATAAACCCTTTTCACAGGACTGCAAATACAAGTGGAAAGAAGTCATCTCAAACTTGAGACCTTCCCCATATACTGCCAAGACACCTTTAACCGAATCCATCCTGTATGAAGGTAGTGCTAAACTGTAATAGATTAAGTGTACCCCTCTGGGAGGCTGTAATGGGATTTGAACTCAGAATGCAAAGGCCCATCAACCAACAACTCTCTTACAGTCCTGCCATTCCACTGCCCTGGATTACAACTTTTATCAATCCTGAAAGAATGAGAAATAGAGTTCATTCAGCTTGGCAGGATCGAAATGCAGGACAAATTCTGCAATGCATTTATCCGCAACAACTGTAACCCCTTCTGCAACTCGCCCCCTTATAAATATACCAGTCGTATTTAATACAAATATTTGAAATCAAAAACTCAGGAAAACTTTCTTAGTTAAGGAAGCTGGAGAAAATTTAGCAGAAGGTGTCTACTAAATAGAGCTGTATTTTAAATTACATTGAGGAATGGTGAAACCGAAACTTCACACAACACAAAGCAAACTAAGTGGGAACCCCTACGTGGTCACTTAAGATGTTAGAATAGCAGCCAAATCCCCCACCCCTGTCTCTCGAGCTCACACTAGATAGTTTAGCTCTGCATTATCTAAAAATAAAATGAGATAGCCACGGCTAGACCGTATTGATTAAAAGTCTATTTAATCGAAGCTGACCTGGAGCTACACAATAACAACCAATATAAAAGCATATATAGCCCTCGATGTAATATTTTGAGGCAAAAATATGAACACTCCATCATTGTGCGTGCTTATGAGGAAGGTTCACTTTACTAAGCAGTTCTTCCCATTAAGCCAGAATTTCATACGTCAATGGTGCAGATAAGACAGATGCTGCCTCTATTTAAAGAGAAAGCACTTGTCACAACTATTTGTATCATTTGTAACAGGTGAGTAGAAAAGCATTATTTTAGACAGCGTTGATGTTTATTCTAGTTGGCAAAATTAGAAAATATTTCTACACACACACAGGGTGTTGGCTTCGGATACGGTCACATTAAAAAATGTGTTGGAAAGTGAATCGCAAATCATCAAGAAACGATTACCTATATATGTGTGTGTGCGTACTCCTTTCCCTTCTCCCTCTGTATTATATGTGTGTGTGTGTGTGTAATTACGACAATAACAGTTACCAGCAAAGGTCCTCTGAACAATAAAAGTCTATTGACATTTTGCTGTTGCTTCTAAAGTACCTGTGCTATTAGAAAACTATTTCCATAGTCAGAAACTGCTTCTTAATTGATGTTTCTCCAAAACAATTAGTTAATATAACCAATACTATTCTGATTTCAAACAACTTATCGTTAGTTTATAACGGTAATGGTCCAATGCAAAGTTGTTTTCGATTTTAAAAGACATTTCATTTCTCTCAATTACACACAATCAGTTGGAACACTTAAGCGAATCAACGAAGCAGGTGTAATGCTAGCAAAAACGAAAGTAAATACCTTACAATACTTAGTTTCCTCTCCGAGTTCTAATCACACTTACGTCGACTGTATCCTTCATTCTTCCAAGTAGATCAAATTATTCGGCAGGCATCGATCTGATCGATTATGTATAGGCCCTTCCCTACAAATTATGATCTTGAATTTATAATTGATAAAAAGATTATTTCTGGGCAAAAATGAAAACTAAGGACTAATCTTCAAAACGGTGAATTAGCAGAATAGTTAGAGCACCGGAGAAAATGCCTGCCGTATTAAGTTATTGCCCTTTATGTTCTGAGTTCAAATCCCGCCGAGGTCAACTTTGCTTTTCATTTTTCCAGACACAAAAGTATTAGTGACGTATTGAGGTGTTTGTTACCTATAATGCCTTGTCGATTGAATCTGTAATTTTTAATGATTCTTAAGGGTACTGAAAGCGAAAACAAATTATCGTGCCAGAAATAGTAAAGAAGAAACAATATACTAGGATTTGTTTCAAATAAATTTAAGTGGCAATTTAATGAAATTAAATACAGAAGAGAGAAAAACAAATATTAAATCAAACCAACAGTTTTCAAGTAACAATTTTTAATTGGAATAGTTTAATAATGCTTTGGAAAACCAAAGGAATAAACTAATTAAAGCCTAGACAGTTGGATCCCATAATTTATCATCATCGTAAAGGCACCACAATTTTTTAAAGTCGTAATTAATAACAATTGTTAGGTATTCAATGTCATTAATTAATTTATATATTTTTGTCAGCCTAAAGCACTCGTTAACGCGCTTTTTAATTAGAATCAGTGGATAACTACCGCATGTTTTAGTGGTTCAGACGAGTTGTTTTGAAATAGGTGATATGCAGAGAGAAAGAGAGAAAAAATGCTATGTAAAGTATAAGTTTGAAAAATGATTTTAAAAAAATTATCTTTATGAAACTTATCTCTCGGAATGCTAACAAACACTAACAACACTACAAGTCAACTTAGAAAGAAGAAAAAACAACTGGAATGGCTGCAATCCAAGTAGGTTTCTCCTATTCATAAACTGCCCGATACTAAACTATTCTCGATCACATTAAACTCACTGACAACACGTCCTGTTAGAAATAAGGGTGAAGATATTAAATGATGACAACGAGTA